>NW_027202523.1:0-213302 GCF_024711535.1 Dipodomys merriami | reverse complement strand
AAACTAACCCTAACCCTCACCCTAATCCTAAACCTCACGGTCTACCTCACCCTCACCCTCCCCCTAAACCTAGTGCTAACCCTAATCCTAACCCTTACCCTCAACCTAACTCTAACCCTAAACCAAAATCTCCCCCACTTTCTCACTCTTAATCTAACCCTCACTCTAACCCTAACCCTCACCCTCAACCTCACCCTCACCCTCAGCCTAACCCCTAGTCCTTAACCTAATCCTAACCATTAACGACCCCTGAACCTAACCATAACCCTAACACTAACGCTAACTCTCACCCTCACCATAGTCCAGACCCTAAACCTAACCCTAAACCTATCCTTCACACTAACCCGTACCGTAACCCTCAGCCTAAACCTTATGCTAACCCTAAACCTAAAATTAACCTTCACCCTAACCAATCCCTAATCCTAACCCTAACCTAAACCTAACCATCACACTAACCCTAACCCTAACCCTCAGCCTAACGCTCATCCTACCCCTAAACCTAACCCTAACCCTAAACCTCAACCTAACCCTCATCCTAACCCTAACCCTAACACTAACCCTAAATCTTACCCTCACAATCACCCTAACCCTAACCCTTACCCTCAGCCTAACCCTAACCCTAACAGTAACCCTAACCCTAAAACTAGTCCTCACACTAACCCTAATCCTCAACCACACCTTAAACCGAACCCTCACCCTTACCCTCACCCTAACACTAACCCTAAACCTAACCCTAACCCTCCCACTAAACCTATCCCTCACACTAACTGTATCCCTACCCATCAGCCTAAACCTCACCCTAACCCTAAACCTAACCCTAATCCTCACCCTATCCCTAAACCTAACCCTCACCCTCACACTCACCCTAGCCCTCACCCTAACCCTACACCAAACCCTAACCCTCACCCTAACCCTAACCCTCAGCCTAAACCTCACCCTCACCCTAATCCTCACGCTAACCCTAACCCTAAATCTTACCTAACCGAAACACTCAACCTCACCCTCACCCTAACCCTCACCCTAACCCTAACCCTCAGCCTAAACCTCACCCTCACCCTAATCCTCACGCTAACCTAACCCTAAATCTTACCTAACCGAAACACTCAACCTCACCCTCATCCTCTCCCTAACCCTCATTCTCACCAGAGCCCTCACCCTAACCCTCACCCTCAGCCTCAGCCTAACCCTTACACTAACCCTAATCCTAACCCTAACCCTTATCCTCACCCTAAACCTAACCCTAACCGTCACCCTCACACTCACCCTCACCCTCACCCTAACCCTCATGCTCAATCTCACCCGCACCCTAACACTCACCATCACCTTAAAAATCACCCTAACCCTAATGCTAACCCTAACACTCAACCTCACCCTAAACCTCACCCTAATCCTTATCCTCAAACTAACCCTAACCCTAAACCTCGGCCTCACCGTCACTCTAACCCTAACCATAAACATAACCCTCACTCTAAACCTAACCCTTACTCTAAGCCTGAACCTAACGTTAACCCTCACCCTCACCCTAAACATAACCCTAAACATAACACTCACCCTAACCCTGTCCCTTACCCTAACCCTAATCCTTCCCCTCACCCTAAACCTCACACTCACCCAAACCCTAACCCTGACCCTCACCCTAAACCTAACCATAACCTTAACCCTAACGCTAACCCTAAACCTAACTCTCACCCTAACTCTAACACTTACCCTAAACCTAAACCTAACCCTAACCCTAACCGTAACCCTCACACCAAGCCTAACCCTCACCCTAACCCTCTCCCTAACCTTTATCCTCATACTAAACCTAACTCTAACCCTAACCCTAATCCTCACACAAACCCTAACCCTCTCCCTAACCTTAACCCTACTCCTCGCCCTAAACCTCAACCTAACCCTAACCCTCACCCTAACCCTTATCCTAAAGCTCACCCTCACCCTAACCATAACCGTCACCTGAACCCTCACCCTAAACCTAACTTTAAACCACACCCTAACCCTCACCCTCACCCTAACACTAACCCTAACCCAAAACCTCACCCTAACCCTAACACTAAACCTTACCTAACCGAAAACCTCACCCTCACCCAAACCCTAACCCTCAACCTAGCCCCCCCCAACACTAACCCTCACCCTATCCCTAACCCTCACACTCACACTCACCCTCACCCTAATCCTAAACCTAACCCTAACCCTAATGCTAACCCTAACCCTACCTCTCAGACTAACTCTCACCCTAACCCTAACCCTATCACTAACCCTAACCCTAATACTGAACCTAACCCTCACCCTCACCATAAACCTAACACTTACCCTAATCCAAACCCTATCCGTAGTACTCACCCTCAACCTCACCCTAACCCTCACCCTAAGCTATACCCTCACCCTAACTCTAATCCTCACCCTAACCCTCATCCTCACCCTCACCCTAATGCTAACCATAACCCTCAGACTCACCCTAACCCTCACACTAACACTTACCCTCACCCTAACCCTAACCCTCACCCTCACCTAAACCTCACCCTAACACTTTCCCAAACCCTAACCCTCACCCTAACCCTATCCCTAAACACAACCTTGACGCTAATCCTCACCCTCATTTTAAACTTCACCCTAACACTTGCCAACACCCTTACACTCACGCTAACCCTAACCCTAAACCTAAACTTGACCCTAACCCTCACCCTAACCCTAAACCTCACCCTCACCCTAACTCTCACCCTAACATTTACCCTCACCCTTACTCTTACCCTAACTCTAAACCTAACCCTCACAATAACCCTAACCCTAACCCTCAGCCCAACCCTTATCCTAACCCTAAACCTCACCCTAACATTAACCCTAAGCCTCAGCCTAACCCTCATCCTAACCCTAACCCTAATACTAACTCTCACCCTAAACCTAAACCTCACCATCATTCTAACGCTCACGCTAACCCTAACACTCACCCAAAACCTAACCCTCAACCTAAACATAACCCTCACCCTGACCCTCACCCGAACCCTAACCCTAACGCTAACCCGTTCCCTAACCCTTACTTTAACCCTAACACTCACCTTAAACCTAACGCTTACCCTAACACTAACGCTCAAACTAACCCTAACAATAGCCCTCACCCTCACCATCACCCTCAACCTAAAACTCACCCTAACCCTAATCCTCACACTAAACCTAACAGTTACTCTATCCCTAACCCTACCCCTCAGCCTACCCCTCACCCTAAACCTAACCCTAAGCCTAACCCTAACACTAACTGTAACCATAAGCCTAACCCTAACCCTAACCCTAACACTAACCGTAACAATAAGCCTAACCCTAACCATTACCCTAACCTTAACCCTTACCCTAACCCTAACCCTAACCCTAACCCTCACCCTAAACCTTATGCTAAACCTAACGCTCACCCTCACCCTAATCCTCACCCTAACCCTTATCCTCACACTAACTCTAACCCTATCCCTCAGCATCAACCTCACCCTAACCCTAAATCTGAAACTAACCCTCACCATAAACCTAACCCTTACCCTAAACCTAAACCTAACCCTCACACTATCCCTCACACTAACCCTAGCCCTAACCCTAATCCTCACCCTCACCCTCATCTTAACCCTAACCTTAAACCTAACCCTCACCCTAACCCTAACCCTTACCCTATCCCTAAAACTACCCCTCAACCTAACCCTCACGCTCACCCTAATCCTAACCCTAACCCTCACCCTAAACCTAAACCAAACCCTTAACCCTCACCCTAACCCTAAACCTAACCCTCAACCTAACCCTAACCTTTACCCTAAACCTAAACTTAATCCTATCCCTAAACCAAACCCTAACCCTCATCCTCAACCTCACCCTCACCATAACACTCACCTTCACCCTAACCCTCACACTAAACCGAACCTTAACACTCACCCGAACCCTCACCCGAACCCGAACCCTCACAATCACCCTAAGCCTAACGCTAACCCTCATCCTAACACTAACCCTGACCCTCACGCTCACCCTAAACCTAACCCACAACCTCAACCTAATCCTCACCCTAACCCTAACCCTAAACCTTACCTAACCGAAAACCTCACCCTCAGCCAAACCCTTACCCTCCACCTAGCCCTCCCCCAACACTAACCCTCACACTAACCCAAACCCTCACCCTCAAACTCACACTCACCCTAACCCTAAACCTAACCCTAACCCTCACACTAAGCCTAACCCTCACCCTAACCCTAACCATACCTCTCAGACTAGCCCTCACCTTAACCCTAACTATGACCCTCACCCTAACCCTAACCCTATCACAAACCCTCACACTAACCCCAAACCTAATACTGAACCTAACCCTCACCCTCACCCTCACAATAACCCTAACACTCACCCTAATCTTAACCCTAAAATTAGTCCTCAAGCTAACACTTACCCTCCCACTCACCCTAACAGTAACCCTCAACCTCACCCTAACCCTCACACTAAGCTTTACTCTCACCCTAACTCTAATCCTAACCCTAACCCTCACCCTCACCCTAATGCTAACCCTAACCCTCAGACTCACACTAACCCTCACGCTAACACTTACCCTCACCCTAACCCTAACCCTCACCCTCACCCTAAACCTCACCCTAACACTTACCCAAACCCTAACTATCACCCTAAACCTAACCTTGACGCTAACCCTCTTCCTCACCCTAAACCTCACCCTAACACTTACTCACACCCTTACACTCACCCTAACCCTAACCCTAAACCTAAATTTTACCCTAACCCTCACCCTAACCCTAAACCTCACCCTCACTCTAACTCTCACCCTAACCTTTACCCTCACCCTAACTCTTACCCTAACCCTAAGCCTATCCCTCACACTAACCCTAACCCTAACCCCCAGCCTAACCCTTATCCTAACCCTAAACCTAGCCCTAAATATCACCCTAATCCTAACCCTAACCCTCAGCCTAACCCTCATCCTAACCCTAACCCTAATCCTAACCCTCACCCTAACCCTAACAGTAAACCTAAACCTCACCCTAAACCTAACCCTCACCCTCACCCTCTCCTTCACCTTCAGCCTAACCCTAATCCTAACCTAATCATAACCCTCACCCTCACCCTCACCCTAACTCTAACCCTAAACCTAACCCTAACACCCACCCTCACCCTTACCTTAACCCTAACAATATACCTAACCCTCAACCTAACCCTAACCCTCACCCTAATCCTAAACCTAACCCTCACTCTCAAACTCACCCTATCTCTAACCCAAACCCTAACCCTAACCCTCACCCTCACCCTCAACCGAACCCTCACCCTCAACCGAACCCTCATCCTCACCCTGACCATCACCCTCACTCTAAACATCACCCAAAACCTAACCCTCAACCTAACCCTAACCCAAACCCTATTCCAAACCCTCACACTCACCCTAACCCTCACCCTAACCCTTACCGTCACCCTAACCCTTACCCTCACCCTAACCCTAACCATAACCCTCAAAATAACCGTAACCCTCACTATAGCCCTAAACGTAACACTGACCCTGACATTCACCCACACCCTGATCCTCACCCTCAGCTGAACCCTAACCCTAATCCTATTCCTATTCCTAACCCTCAGCCTCACATTAAACCTAACCCTAACCCTAACCCTCACCCTCATTCTAACCTTCACCTTCACCCTAAACATCATCCTAACCCTAACCCTCACCCTAACCCTTACCCGAACCCTCACCCTGAACCTAACCTCAGCTTAATCCTCATCCTCACCCTAATCCTCACCATAACCCTAAACTTTAACTAACCGAAAGCCTCACCCTCACCCTCAGCCTAACCCTCACCCTCACCCAAGCCCTCACCCTAACCCTAAAACCTTAACCCTAACACTCACATTCAAATTCCCCTTCCCCCTCAGCCTTACCCTAACAATAACCCTAATCCTAACACTAACCCTCAACCCCACCTTCACCCTAACCCTAACCCTAACAATAACCCTCACCCTCATCCTAACCCAAACCCTCACCCTAACAATACCTCTAAACCTAATCCTAACCCTAAAACTCAGCCTAACCCTAATCCTAACCCTAAAAATCAACACCCTCACCCTCACACTAACCCTCAACCTCACCCTAAACATCACCTTAACCCTAACCCTCACACTGAACCTAACCCTAACGTTCACTATAACTCTCACCCTAAAACTAACCCTCACCCTAAACATTATCCTCACAATAACCCTAACCGTAACCTTCAAACTATCCCTAACCCTCAACCTAACCGTATCCCGACACCTCACCCTAACTCTCACCCTAAACTTAACCCTAACCCTAACACTCACCCTAACCCTCACCATCACCCTAACGCTCACCCTAACCCTAACCTTCACCCTAAACCTAACCCTCAACCTAAACCTAACCCTCACCCTGACCCTCACCCTAACCCTAACCCTAACGCTAACCCTCACCCTAAAACTTACTTTAACCCTAACTCTAACCTTAAACCTAACGCTCACCCTAACACTAACCCTCAAACTAACACTAACCCTAGCCCTCACCCTCACCCTCACCCTCAACCTAACCCTAACACTCATCCTAAGACTAACCCTAAACCTAAACCTCACACTAAAACTAATCCACACCCTAACCCTAATCCTCACCCTATCCCTAAACTTAATCCTAACCCTCACCCTAAACCTCAACCTCACCCTAACCCTAATGCTAACCCTAACCCTCACCCTCAACCTAACCCTCAACCTAACCCTTACCCTCACCCTAACCCTTATCCTTACCCTAAACCTAACCCTCAACCTCGCCCTAACCCTCACCCTAACACTTACCCACACCCTCACCCTAACCCTAACACTCACCCTAATCCTAACCCTAACCATAGTCCTCACCCTAACACTTACCCTCACCCTCACCCTAACCCTAACCCTCAACCTCACCCTAACCCTCACCCTAAGCCTTACCCTCACCCTAACTCTAATCCTAACCCTAACCCTAACCCTCACCCTCACCCTAATGCTAACCCTAACCATAAGACTCACCCTAACCCTCACCCTAACACTTACCCTCACCCTAACCATAACCCTCACCCTCACCCTAAACCTCACCCTAACAATTACCCAAAACCTAACCCTCACCCTAACCCGAACCCTAAACCTAACCTTGATGCTAACCCTCACCCTCACCCTAAAGCTTACCCTAACACTTACCCACACCCTTACCCTCACCCTCACCCTAACTCTAAACCTCAACCTTCCCCTGACTCTCACCCTTATCTTTACCCTCACCCTAACTCTTACCCTAACCCTAAACCTAACCCTAACCCTACCCCTAAGGCTTACCCTCACCCTAAGCCTAATCTTCACCCACACCCTAACCCTCACAGTCAACCGAACCCTCACCCACACCCAAACCCTCATCCTCACCCTATACCTCACCCTCACTCAAAACATCACCCAAACACTAACCCTCACCCTATCCCTAACAGAAACCCTAATCCAAACCCTCACACTCACCCTAACCCTCACCCTAACCCTTACCCTCACCCTAACCCTTACGCTGACCCTAACCCTAACCATAACACTCACAATAACCGTAACCCTCACTCTAACCCTAACCCTAACCCTGAACCTAACGTTCACCCTCACCCTGATCCTCACACTAAGCTTAACCCTAACCCTAATCCTAGCCCTCATGCTCAGCCTAACCCTCACCCTCAGCCTAAACATCTCCCTAACCCTAACCCGAACCCTAACCCTAACCCGAACCCTGAACCTAACCTCAACTTAATCCTCACCCTAATCCTGACCATAACCGTAACCTTTACATAACATGAAACCTCACCCTCACCCTCAGCCTAACCCTCACCCTCACTCAAGCCCTCACCCTAACCCTAACCTTAACCCTAAACCTCACCCTCAAACTCCCCTTCCCCCTCAGCCTTACCTTAACCATAACCCTAACACTAACACTAACCCTCAACATCACCCTCACCCTAACCCTAACCCTAACCCTAACAATTATCCTCACCTTCATCCTAACCCTAACACTAACAACTGTAACCCTAACCCGAACCCTAAAACTCACCCTAACTATAAACCTAACCCTCACCCTCACCCTAACACTCACCATCACCCTAACGCTCACCCTAACCCTAACCCTCATCCTAAACCTAACCCTCACCCAAAACCTAACCCTCACCCTGACCATCACCCTAACCCTAATCCTAAATCTAACCCTCACCCTAACCCTTACTTTAACCCTAACCCTCACGCAAAACCTAACGCTCACCCTAACACTAAACCTCACACTAACTCTAACCCTAGCCCTCACCCTCACCCTCACCCTCAACCTAACCCTAACACCCATCCTAACCCTAACCATAAACCTAAACCTTACACTAAACCTAAACCTCACCCTAACCCTAATCCTCACACTAAACCTAACAGTCATTATATCCTTAAACCTACCCCTCAGCCTAACCCTCACCCTAAACCTCACCCTAACCCAAACACTAACATTAACCCTCACAATAAACCTCACCCTATACCGTACCTTCAACATAACCCTAACCCTAACTCTAACACTAATCCTCAAACACACCCTAACCTTCACCCTCACCCTAAACATCACTCAAACCTTAACTCTCACCCTAACCCTAACCCTAACCCTTACCCTAAACCTAACCCTCACCCTCACGCTAATCCTCACCATAAACCTAACTATGACCTAAAAGAAACCCTCACAATAAACCTCACCCTCACCCTAGCCCTCACCCTAACCCTAACCCGAACCCTAAACCTCACCTTCACCCTAACCCTCACCCTAACCCTTACCCTTACTGTAAACCTAAACCTAAACCTAATCATAACTCTCACACTAACCATAACCTTCACACTAACCATAACCCTAACCCTAACCCTAAGCTTCACCCTCACACTGACCCTCACCCAAACCCTAACCCTATTCCTAATCCTAAGCCTCACAATCACCCTCAACCTAAACCTAACCCTAACACTAACCCTCACCCTCAACCTCACGGAACACTCACCCTCACCCTAAATATCACCCTAACCCTAACCCTCACCCTAAACCTAACCTCAGCTTAACCCTCACCCTCAACCTAATCCTCACCCTATCCCTAACCCTAACTTAAACAAAACCTTCACCCACACACTAACACTCACCCTCACCCTAGCCCTAACACTAACCCTAACCATAACACTAACCCACACACTAACTCTCACACTCATCCTCACTCTAACCCTAATCCTAACCCTAATCCTAACCCTAATGCTCACCCTACCCCTGTCCCTAACCCTAACTGTAACCCTAACGCTCACCCTCATCCTAAACCTCATGCTCACCCGAGCACTCACCCTCACCCTAAACCATACTCTCACACTAAACATCAACTTAACCCTAACCCTCAACCTAACCCTAACCCTAACCCCCACTCTAACCCAAACCCTCAACCTAACCCTCACCCTAAACCTTACCCACATCATAATCCTATTCCTCAATTCAATCTTACCATCACCCTAACCCTTACCCTCACCCTAACCCTCACAATAACACTCACCCTAAACCTAAACCTCAGCCTCGCCCTAACCCTCACACTAACCTATATCCTCACCTTCACCCTAACGCTCACCATCACCCGAGCCATCACCCTCACCCTAACCCTAACTACAACCCTCAACCTCACCCTCAACCTCAACCTAAACCTAATCTTAACCCTAACCCTAAACCTCACCCTCACCCTCACCCCAACCCTAACCCTCACTCCAACACTAAACCTCACCCTAACACTAACCCTCACCCTCACCCTCACCCTAATCCTAACCCTAACTCTAATCCTAACCCTCAACCTCACCATAAACCTCACCCTAACCTTTACCCTCACCCTCACCCTAACCGTAACCCTAAAGCTCACAGTAACCCTGACCCTCACCCTAACCCTAACCCTCACCTTAACCCTCATCTTCACCCTAATCCTCAACCTAACCTTACCTTAACCCTTACATAAACTAAACCGTCGCCCTTACCCTCACCCTAACACTCACCCCCACCCTAGCCCACACCCTAACCCTAACGCTAAACCTAACCCTCACACTAACCCTAACCATAACCCTCAGAATAAACCTTATCCTAACCCTAAACCTAAAACAAATCTTCACCCTAACCAAACCCTAAACCTCACCCTAACCCTAACCCTCACACTAACTCTAACCCTAACCCTCAGCCTAATGGTCATCCTAATCCTAACCCTAACCCTCACCCTAAACCTAATCCTAACCCTAACCCTCACACTAACCCTAAACCTCACCCTCAACCTCACCCTCACCCTCACCCTAAACCTAGTGCTAACCCTAATCCTAACCCTCACACTCACCCTAACTCTAACCCTAAACCAAACCCTCACACTCGCCCTCACACTTACCCGACCCTCACCCTGACCCTAAGCCTCACCGTAAACTTTACCCTCACCCTCACCCTAACCCTCACCCTAAACTTTACCCTGACCCTAACCCTAACCCTAAACCTAAACCTAACCCTCACACTAACCCTAAACCTAACCCTCAACCTAACCCTTATCCTAAACCTAAACCTAACCCTAACCCTCACCTTAACCCTAACCCTAAACCTCACACCAACTCAAACCCTAAACCTCAGCCTAACGCTCATCCTAACCCTTACCCTAATCCTAACCCTCACCCTAACCGTACCCCTAACCCTAACACTCACCCTAAACCTAAACCTTACCCTCACGCTCAGGCTAACTCTAATACTAACCCTAATACTAACCCTCACTCTCACCCTAACTCTAACACTAAACCTAACCCTAACCCTCATCCTCACCCTCACCCTAACCCTAAACCTATCCCTAACCCTCACCCTAACCTTAACCCAAACCCTATACCTCACCCTCAACATCACCCTAACCCTAACCCTAACCCTCACACTAAAGCTCACCCTAACCCTTATCCTCACCATAAACCTAACTCTAACATTAATGCTCACCCTAAACCTAACCCTCACCCACAACTTAACCCTGACCCTCACCCGAACCCTCACCGACACCCAAACTCTCTTCCTAACCGTAACCATAATCCTAATCCTAAACCTAAGCCTCACCCTCAAATTCACCCTAACCCTACACCTAACCCTAAACCTCACCCACACCCTCACCCTAATCTTCACCCTCACCCTAACCCTCACCCTCACCTTAACCCTACCCTTCACCCTAACCCTCATACTAAGCCTAACCCTAATCCTAACCGTCAACCTAACCCTAACCCTAGCCCTAACCCTCACCCTAACACTAATCCTAAACCTAACCCTAACACTCAACCTAACACTAATCCTCACCCACACCCTAACTCTCACCCTCACTCGAACCCTTACCCTCACTCGAAACCTCATCCTCACCCTCACACTAAACATCACCCAAACCCTAACCCTAACCCTCACCCTAACCCTTGCCCTAACTCTCACCATAACCTTAACCCTAACCCAATACCTCACCCTCACCCTAATCCTCACCATAACACTAAACCTTGGCTAAAAGAAACCCTCACCCTAACCCTCACACTAACCTTCACCCTCACCCTAGCCCTCACACTAATCCTAACCCTAACCCTAAAACTCACCCTCAGCCTAAAGCTCACTCTAACCCTTCCCCTCACCCTAACCCTTACCCTAAACCTAACCATAACCCAAACCCACAACCTCACCCTACCCCTCACCCTCACCTTATCCTAAACCTTAGCCTAACCCTAAACCTAAAAGCAACCTTCACCCTAACCAAACCCTAACCCTAACCCACAGTCTAATGCTCATCCTAACCCTAACCCTAACCCTAACCCTTACCCTAAAACTAACCCTAACCCTAACCCTCACCCTAACCCTAAACCTCACCCTCAAACTCACCCTAACCCTCAGCCTAAACCTAGTGCTAACCCTAATCCTAACACTCACCCTCAACCTAACTCTAACCCTAAACCAAACACTCCCACTCCCCCTCACCCTCACTCTAACCCTCACTCTAACAGTAACCCTCACCCTCAACCTCACCCTCAACTTCAGCCTAACCCTAGTCTATACCCTAATCCTAACCCTCAGCCTACCCCTGACACTAACCTCAGCCCTAACCCTAACACTCACCCTAACCCTCACCCTCACCATAGTTCACACCCTCACACTAAATCTAACCCTCACACTAAACCTAACCCTAACCCTCAGCCTAAACCTTATCCTAACCCTAAACCTAAACTAACCTTTACCCTAACCAAACCCTAACCCTAACCCTAACCTAACCCTAACCCTCACACTAACCCTAACCCTAATCCTCAGCCTAACCCTCATGCTAACCCTAACCCTAACACTAACCTAAACCCTGACCCTCAATTTAACCCTCCAAATAACCCTAACTCTAACCCTAAACCTCACCCTCACCCTAACCCTAATCCTAACACTAACCCTAAACTTCATCCTAACTCTGACCCTAACCCTCACCCTCACCCTAAACATCACCCTAAACTTAACCCATACCCTAACCCTAACCCTAACCCTCACCCTAACCCTAACCTCAACTTAATCCTAACCCTGATGTAAACGAAACCCTCACCCTCACCCTCACCCTAATCCTCACCCTCAGCCTAACCCTGACGTAAACGAAAGCATCATCCTCAATCTCACACTAACCCTCACCCTCACCCTAGGTCTCACCCTCACCTTAACACTAACACTAACCATCAACCTCACCCTCACCCTCACCCTCAGCCTAAAGCTAACCCTACCCTAACCCTAACCCTCACCCTCCCCTGCACCCTAACCCTAACAATAACCCTAAACCTCGCCCTAACACTAAACCTCAACCTCACCCTAACCCTAATTCTAACCCTAACTCTAATGCTAACCCTCACCCTCACCCTAACCCTCACCCTAACCCTTACCCTCACCTTCACCTAACCCTCACACTAACCCTCACACTAACCCGAACCCTCACCCTAACGGTAACACTAACCCTAACCCTTACCCTCACAATCATCTTAACCCTAACCCTTACCCTCACCCTAAACCTAACCCTAACAGTAACCCTAACCCTAAAACTAGTCCTCACACTAACCCTAACCCTCATCCACACCTTAACCCAAACCCTCACCCGAACCCGAACCCAAACCCTAACGCTAAACCTAACCCTAACACTCCCACTAAACCTAACCCTCACCCTAACTGTAACCCTACCCATCAGCCTAAACCTCACCCAAAGCCTAACCCTAAATCTAAACCTCACCCTATCCCTAAACCTAACCCTAACCCTCACACTCACCCTAGCCCTCACCCTAACCCTACCCCAAACCCTAAACCTCACACTAAACATAACCCTCACCCTATCCCTAACCCTACACCTCAGCCTATGACTCACCCTAACCCTAACCCTAACCCTAACCCTAAACCTCACCCTATTCCTAACCCTAACCCTAACACTCACACTCACCCTAGCCCTCAACCTAACCTCACCCTAACCCTATCCCTAACCCTAAACCTCACCCTCATCCTAACACTCACCCTAACCCTTCTCCTCACACTAATCCTAACTCGACCCTACCCTTTACCCTAAAACTCACACTAAACCTAACACTTACTCTAAACCTAACCCTACCCCACAGCCTAACCCTCATCCTAACCCTAACCCTAACCCTATCCCTCAACCTAACCCTAACCCTAACCCTAACCCTCACCCTCACCCTCACCCTCACACTCACCCTCAGCCTTACCATAACCCTAACCCTAATCCTAAACCTAACCCTCACCCACACCCTCACCCTAACTCTAAACTGAACCCTAACCCTAACCCTCCCCCTCCCCCGAACCCTCCCCCGAACCCTCACTCTCACCCTAACCCTCACCCTCCCTCTAACCCTCACCCTAACCCTCATCCTAACCCTCACCCTCAACCTCACACTCACCCTAACCCTATCCATCACCCTAACCATAACCATAACCCTCACGCTAATCCTAACCCTAACCCTCCCCCTCACCCGAACCTTCACCCTCACCGTCACACTAAACATCACCCGAACAATAACCCTCACCCTAATCCTAACCCTAACGCTCACCCTAACCGATACCCTCACCTTAACCCTCAACCTCATCCGAAACGTCACCCTAATCTTACTCTAAACGTTACCTAAACTAAACCAAATCTCACCCTCACCCTAACCTTAACCTTAAACCTAACCTGAACACTAACCCTAACCCTAACCCTCAGCATAACGCTCATCCTAACCCTAAACATACCCATAATCCTCACCCTAACCCTAAACATAATCCTAACCCTCACCCTAACCCTAACCCTCACCCTCATTCTCACACTCACCCTCACACTAAGCCTAACCCTATCCCTAATCCTAAACCAAAACATCACCCTCACCCTAAACCTAACACTAACCATTACTCTGATCCTCACCCTCAACTTAACCCTAACCCTAACCCTCACCATCACCCTAAACCTCACCCAAACCCAAACCCTCACCTCAACCTAACCCTCACCTTCACCCTAACCCTAAACCTAACCTTAATCCTCTCCCTAACCCTAACAATAACCCTATCCCTCACTCTAATCATTATCCTCACACTTACCCTAAACCTAACCCTAAACCTCACACTAACTCCAAAACTCACCCTATCCCTGACCATACCCCTCACCCTAATCCTAACCCTAACCCTAACCCACACCCTAAATGTAACCCTAACCCTCACGCTCACCATAACCCTCATCCACACCCTAATCCTCACCCTCACCCGAACCATCACTGTCTCCCTAACCCTCACACTCACCCTAAACATCACCCTAAACCTATCCCTAACCCTAACCCTAAATATAACCCTCACCCTCCCCCCTTCCCTAATCCTAACCCTAACACGAACCCTCACGCTAACCCTGACCCTCACACTCAAGATAACCCTAACCCTCACCCTCACCCTAACCCTAACCCTACCCCTCACACTACCCCTCACCCTAACACTTACCCTCACCCTAACACAAACCCTAACCCTCACCCTCACCCTAGCCCTCACGCTAACACTAATCCTAACCCTAACCCTAACCCTAAACCTAACCCTCAACCTAAGCCTCACCTTGACCCTCACCCTAACCCTAAACCTAACCCTAAACCTAACTCTCACCCTCACCCTCACCCTAACCCTAACCCTAACTCTAATTCAAACCCTAACCCTCACCCAGACCCTAAACCTCATCCTAATCCTTAGCCTCACCCTCACCCTAACCGGAACCCACACCTTAACCTTAACCCTCACCTACCCCTAACCCTAACCCTCAACCTCACACTCACCCTAACCCTAACCCTAACCCTCACCCTCACCCTAACCCTAAACCTAATGCTAACCCTAACCCTCATCCTCACCCTAACATTAACCCTACCCCTCATCCTAACCCAAAACCTAACCCTAATGCTAAACCTAACCCTCACCCTCACCATAACCCTCACCCTAACACTTACCCTCACCCTCTCCCTAACCCTTACCTTAAACATACACATGAGCCTAACCCTCACCTTAACCCTTACCCTCACTATAAACCTAACACTAACCCTAATCCTCACACTAACCCTAAACCTAAGCCTAACCCTAACCCTCACTTTAACCCTCACCCTAATCCTAACCCTGACCCTCACCCTCACTGTAACACTACAACTAAACCTAAACCTCACCCTCACCCTAACCCCCACTGTAACCCTAACCCTCAATGTCACCCTAACCCTAACCCTCACCCTAAACCTCACCCTAAACCTTATCGTCACCATAAACTTGAACCTAACCCACAGCCTAAACCTCACCCGAACCCTCACCGTCACCTTCACCCTCACCCTAACTGTAAGCATAAGACTCACCCCAACCCTACCCCTCACTCTAACCCTAAGTCTAACCCACACCCTCAACCTAACCCTAACCCGAACTCTAACCCTATACCTCACCCTTACCCTAAGGCTAAACCTAACCCTAACTCTTACTCTCATCCTAATCCTCACCCTAACCCCTTTCCTCACACTAACCCTAATCCTAACCCTCACACTAACCCTAACCCTCAACCTAACCCTCAGCATCACCCTAACCCTCACACTAACCCTAACCATCACCTACACCCTAACCCTCTCCCTCACCCTCACCCTCACACTGAACATCATCCTAACCCTAACCTTCAGCCTAACCTTAACCCTAAACCGCACCTTAACCCTAACCCTCACCTTCAACCTCACCTTCAGCCTAATCCTCACCCTAAACTTAAACCTAACCCTTTCCTGACCGAAAACCGCACCCTCACCCTAACCCTCACCCTAACCCTCGCCCTCACCCTAGCCCTCACCCTAAGCCAAACCCTAACCCTAACCCTCAAACTCAACCTCATCCTCAACCTCAGCCTCACCCTAACCCTAAACATATTCCTAACCCTAACCCTCACCCTCACCCTTACCCTCATTCTAACCCTAACTGTAAACCTAATGCTAACCCTAAACCTCACCCTCACCTTAACCCTAATCCTAAACCTCACCCTAACCCTAACCCTAACCCTAATGCTATACCAACCCTAAACCTCAGAATAAGACTAATGCTAACCCCAATACTCAACCACAACCTAAACCTCACCCTAACCCTTACCCTCATCCTAACCCTCACTCTAACCCTAAACCTAAACCTAAACCTCACCCAAACACTCACCCTAAACATTACCCTAAACCTCACCCTCACCCTGAACTCACCCTAACCTTTACCCACACCCTCACCCTAAACCTAACCATAACCCTTAAACTAAACCTAACCCACACCCTAACCCTAACCATAATCCTCACCCTAAACCTCATCCTAACCCTAAACCTAACCCTCAAACTAACCCTAACCGAAAATATTACCCTAACCCTAATCCTCACACTCACCCTCAGCCTAACACTAACCAGAACCCTAATCCTAACCCTAACACTCACCCTCACACTCACCTTAACTTGAACCCTAACCGTAAACCTAACCCTCATCCTAACCATAAACCTATCCCTAACGCACACCCTAACCCTAAACATTACCCTAACCCTCACCCTCACCCTAACCCTAACTCTCACCCTAACTCTCACCTTAACCCTAACGCTAACCCTAAACCTCACCCTCACCCTAAATCTCACCCTAACCCAAACCCTCACCATAACCCTAAGAGTAACCCTAACCCTAATCCTCACACTCACCCTAACCCTAACCTTCACCCTATAGCTCACCCTAACCCTAACCCTCACCCTCACCCTAAACCTCACCCTCACCTTAACCCTCACCCTAATCCTAACCCTAACCCTCACCCCAACCCTAACCCTCATGCTAACCCTAACGTTAACCCTCACCCTAAATCTTAATCTAACCCTAACCCTCACTCTCACCCTAATCCTCAACCTAACCCTGATCTTTACACTAACCCTAACACTAACCCTCACACTAAACCTAATCCTCACCCTAAACCTAAATATAACCCTAACCCTAACCATAACACTCACCCTAATCGTAACCCTAAACCTAACCCTCTCCCTAACCCTAACCCTATCCCTCACCCTACCACTCACCCTAAACCTAACGCTCACTCCTACCCTTATCCTAACCCTCAACCTGACCATAACACTCAACTTTGCCCTAACCCTCACCCTAACCCTACCCCTCACCAACACCCTAACTCTCACCCGAACCCGAACCCTCACTCTCACCCTAAACTTCACCAACACCCTTAGCCACACCCTCAAACGAATCCTCACTCTCACCCTCACCCTCACCCTAAACATCACCCTAACCCTAACCCTCAACTTAACCCTAACCCTAACCCTCCCCCTAACCCTAACCCTAAACTTAAACCTCACCCTCACCCTAATCCTCAACCTAAACCTAAACCTAAATCTAAACCTTTCCTAACCGAAAACCTCACCTTCACCCTAACCCTCACCTTAGCCCTGACCCTCACCCTAGCCTTCAACCTAAACCTAACGCTAAACTTAACCCTCACCCTCACGCTCACCCTCACCCTCACCCTCACCCTCAGCCTCACCCTAAACCTAAACCTAATCCTAACCCTAACCCTGACCCTCACCCTCACTCTAAACCTAACCCTAACCTACAACATAAGCCTAACCCTAACAGTAATGCTAACACTAACCCTCAACCTCACCCTAACCCTAACCCTAACACTCAACCTAAACCTAACCCTAAACCTAATGATAACCCTAACCCTCTCCCTCATCCTAACCCTGACCCTAACCCTTTCCGTAACCCTCACCCTCACCCTATCCGTAACTCTAACACTCACCCTAACCCTACCTCTAACCCTAACCCTAATCCGACCCCTCAGCCTAACCCTCATCCTCACCCTAACCCTCACCATCTCCCTAACATTAATGATAAGCCTAAACATCAACCTCACCCTAACTGTCGCCCTAACACTTACCCTCACCATAACCCTATCCCTCAACCTCAACCTAACCCTCACCCTAACCCTTACACTCACCCTATCCCTCACCCAACCCCAACCCTAACCCTAACCCTTACCCAAACCCCCACCCTAACATTCACCCTAACCCTAAGGATAACCCTACACCTCAGTCTCACCCTAACCCTCACCCTAACTCTTATCCTCACACTAACCCTAACCGTAAACCTAACCGTAACCCTCACACTAAGCCTAAACCTCATCCTAACCCTAACCCTACCTCTCACCCTAATACTCACCCTAACCCTAACCTTAACCCTAACCCGAACACTAACATTAACCCTAATCCTCCCACGAACCCTAAAACTCATGGTCACCCTAAGCCTCATCCTCACCCTAACCCTCACCTACACCCTATCCCTTCCCATTCCCTGAAGCCTAACTCTCACCCTAAACCTCACCCTCAACTTAAACATCACCCTAACCCTCACCCTCACCCAAACCCAAACCCTCAATCTCACCCACAACCTAACCCTCACCCTCACCCGAACCCTCTCACTCTCCCTAATTTTCACTTTCACCTTAAATATCACCCTAACACTAACACTCACCCTAACCCTAACCATAACCCTCACCCTCAACCTAACCCTAACCCTAACCCTAACACTTACCCTAACCCACAACGTAACACTTAGGCTAAACTTAACCCTCACTCTCACCCTAACTCACACCCTAACACTTACCATCACCCTAACCCTTACTCAAACCCTAACCATCACACTAAACCTAAGCCTCACCCTAACTCTAACCCTAAATCTACCCCTCACCCTAACCCTAGCCGTGAGTGCTAGCCTGAGCCTCACTCAGACCCTCAACCTCAGCCTAACCCTAACCCTAACCTAATCCTAAAACTAACCCTCACACTCACACTCACCCTAAACCTAACCCTAACCCTCATCCTCACACTAAGGCTAACTCTAACCAACCCTCAGCCTCAACCTCACCCTAACCCTTAACCTCACCCTAACCCTAACCCTAACCCTAACCCTAACCCTCACACTAAACCTAAAACTACCCCTCAGCCTAACCCTAACACTCACCCTAAACCCAACACTGATGCTAACACAAATGTTCACTCTCAACCTAAGCCTCAGCCTAACCCTTACCCTCATCATAACCCTATCCCTCACCCTCTCCCTAAACCTCACCCTACCCCTTCCGCTCACCCTAACCCAAACCCTAACCCTAACCCTAAACTTCCACCTAACCCTCACCCTAACCCTAACCCTCACCCGAACACTAAACCTAAGCCTAACTCTCACCCTCACCCTGTCATCCTAACCCTTAACCTCACCCTAACCCTAACCCTAACCCTCACCCTAAACCTAACCCTCACCTTAAACTTCACCCTCACCCTAAACCTAACCCTAAACCTTTCCTAACCAAAAATATCACCCTCACCCTAGCCCTCACCGTAAACCTAACACTAAACTTAACCCTCACCCTTAGCCTCACCCTCAGCCTCACCCTAAACCTCACCCTTACTCTCACCCTAACCCTAACCCTTACCCTCACCATAAACCTATCCCTAACCCTCAGCCTAACCCACACGCTAACTCTTACGCTCACCATAACCCTCACCCAACCCTAACCCGAACCCTAACCCTCACCCTAAACACCACCCAAACCTTCACCATAACCCTAACGCTAACCCTAACCCTCAGTCTCAACCTAACCCTCACCCTAAACCTTATCCTCACACTAACCCTAACCCTTACCGTAACGGTCACACTAAGCCTAACCCTCATCCTAACCCTAACCCTACCTCTCACCCAAACCCTCACCCTAACCCTATCCCTAACCGTAACGCTCAACCTAACCCTAACCCTCACCCTCACCCTAATCCTCACCCTCAACCTAACCCTAACCCTTACCAAACCGAAAGCCTCACCCTTAATCTCACCCTCGCCCTCACTCTCAGCTTAACCATTACACTAACCCTAATCCAAACCCTAACTCTTACCCTCAACCTAAACCTAACCCTAACCCTAATCCTCAACGTCACCCTCTCACTCACCTCACCCGCACCCTAATCCTCACGCTCTACCTCACCCTAACCCTAACCCTCAAAGTCACCCTTAACATCACCCTAAACCTAACTCTCACGCTAACCCTAACCCTGACCATAGTCCTAATCCTAACCCTAACCCTCACCCTAACCCTAAACCTAAGGCTAACCCACACCCTAACTCTAACAATAACCCTAACCCTAAATGTCAACCTAACCCTCATCCTAACCCTAACCCTAACACTAACCCTAACCCTGACCCACAATCTAACCCTCCCCTTAACCCTCACCCTCACCCTAAACCTCACCCTCACCATAACCCTAACACTAACCCTAACCCTGACCCTCAATCTAACTCTCCCCTTAACCCTCACCCTCACCCTAAACATCACCCTCACCCTAATCCTAATCCTAACACTAACCCTAAACCTCACCCTAACACTAACCTCAGCTTAACCCTAACCCTGATGTAAACTAAACCCTCACCCTCAGCCTCACCCTAATCCCTACCCTACCCCTAACCCTGACGTACAGGAAACCCTCACCCTCAACTTCACACTAACCCCACCTTAACCCTCACCTTAATCCTGACCCTGATCTTAACCCTCAGCCTAATTCTAACACTAAACCTAAATCTCACCATCACCTAATCCTCACCATCACCCTAACCCTCACCCTAAACCTCACCCTCACCCTAGCCCTCACCCTCACCCTAAATCCTAACACTAAATATCAACCTCACCCTCACCCTCTGGCTAAACCAAAACCTACCCTAACCCTAAACCTCACCCTCACCCTCACCCTCACCCGCACCCTAACCCTAAAAATAATCCTAACCTTAACACTAACACTAAACCTCAACCTCACCCTAACCCTAATCCTAACCCTAACTCTAATCCTAAACCTCACCCTAACCCTCACCCTAACCCTAACCCTCACACTAACCCGAACTCTCACCCTAACCGTAACACTAACCCTAACCCTTACCCTCACAATCACCCTAACCGTAACCCTTACCCTCACTCTAACCCTAACCCTAACAGTAACCCTAACCCTAAACCTAGTCCTCACACTAACCCTAACTCTCACCCACAATTTAATCCGAACCCTCAACCGAACCCTCACCCTAACCCTAATATTAAACCTAACACTAACACTCCCACTAAACCTAACCCTCACCCTAACTGTAACCCTAGCCATCAGCCTAAACCTCACCCTAACCCTAACCCTAACCCTACCCCAAACCCTAACCCTCACACTAAACCCTACCCCAAACCCTAACCCTCACACTAAACCTAACCTTCACCCTATCCCTAACCCTACGCCTCAGCCTAAGACTCAGCCGAACCCTAAAATTAACCCTATACCTAATCCACACCCTATCCCTAACCCTAACCTTAACCCTCACACCAACCCTAGCCCTCACCCTAAATTTACCCTAACCCTATCTCAAGCCCTAAACCTCACCCTCATCCTAACCCTCACCCTAACCCTTCTCCTCACCATAAACCTAACCCTGAACCTAACCTTAACCCTAAAACTCACACTAAACCTAAACCTCACCCTAACCCTAACCCTACCCCACAGCCTAAACCTCATCCTAACCCTAACCCTAACCCTATCCCTCACCCTAACCCTAACCCTAACATTAACCTAACCCTCCCCCTAACCCGAACCCTAACCTCACCCTCACACTCACCCTCAACGTAACCCTAAACCTAACCCTAATCCTAAACCTAACCCTCACCACCACCCTCAACCTTACTCTAACCCGAACACTAAACATAACCCTCCCCCTCCCCTTCCCCCTCACCGGAACCCACACTCTCACCCTAACGCTCACCCTCACCCTAACCCTCGTCCTCACCCTCACCCTCAACCTCACCCTCAACCTCACCATCACCCTAAACCTAACCCTAACAATAACCCTCATGCTATCCCTAACTGTAAACCTAACACTCACATTCACCTTAACCCTAACCCTCACCTTAACCCTAACCCTAACACACACCCTAACCCTCACCCTCACCCTCAAACTCAACCTCACACTCACCCTAACCCTCACCATCACCCTAACCCTAACCCTAACCAAAACCCTCACGCTAACCCTAACTCTAAACCTAAACCTCACACTCACCTTAACCCTAACCCTCACCTTCACATTTACCGTAACCCTAACCCTTACCCTAACCCTCACCGTCAACCTCACCCTCACCCTGACCCTCACGCTAAGCCTAACCCTAACCCTAATCCTAAACCTAATCCCCACCCTCACCCTAAACCTAATCCTAACCGTAACCCTCACCCTCACCCTAACCCTAACCCTCATCCTAAATCTAACGCTCACCCTCACCCTAAACCTAACCCTAACAATCACCCTCATCCTAACCGTAACCCTCACCCTAACCCTAACCCTAACCCTCACCCTAAACCTAACCCTCACCCTCACCCTAACCCTAACCCTACGCCTCACCCTAACCCTCACGCTCACCCTAACTCTAACCCTAACCCTAACCTCAAGCTAACCCTAACCCCAATCCTCCCCCTCACCCTAACCTTAACCCTAACACTCACACTTAACCCTAAACCTAACCCTCAGACTAACGCTCATCCTAACCCTAAACCTAAATCTCATCCTAACCCTAACATTAACACTCACCCTCACCCTCACCGTTACCGTAACACTAACCCTAAAAATAAACCTGACCCTAACCCTCACCCTAACCATAACACTCACCCTAACCCAAACCCTCACCCTAACACTTACCCTCACACTAACCCTAACCCTAACACTAACACGAACCCTCACACTAACCCTAACCATTACTCTAACCCTAAACCTCAACCTCACCCTCACCCTCAGCCTAACCCTAGTACTTACGCTCAACCTATACCTTCCCCTCAACCTAACACTAACCCTAACCCTCACCTTCACCCTCACCCTCACCTCACCATAACCCTATCCCTCACCGTCCACCTAAACCTAACCCTAACACTTGCCCTCACCTTAACACTCACCCTAACCCTAACCCTGAACCTAACCCTCACCCAAATGCTCACCCTAACACTAACACTAAACCTATCCCTCACCCTCAGTCTAACCCTCACCCTAATGCTTACCCTCACCCTAAACCTAATCCTCACACTAACCCTAAACCTAACCCTAACCCTAACCCTCACCTTAACCCTCAACTTAATCCTGACCCTGATCTTAACCCTCAGCCTAACTCTAACATTAAACCTACATCTCACCCTCACCTAACCCTCACCATCACCCTAACCCTCACCCTAAACCTAACCGTCACCCACACCCTAAACCTCACCCTCATGCTCACCCTCGCTCCAAAGCTAACACTAACTGTAAACTTCACCCTCACCATCATACTAACACTAATCCTAAACCTAACCCTCACACTCACCCTAAACCTAACCCTGACCCTCACCGTCATACTCACCCTTACCCTAACCCCAAACCTAACCATCAGCCTAACCCTAACCCTAAACCTAACCCACACCCTAAACCTAACCCTAACCCTAAACCTCACCCTCACCCTAACCTTCAACCTCACCCTAAACCTCACCCTCATCCTAACCCTCACCTTAACCCTAAACATAAGCCTCTCCCACACCCTAACCCTCACCCTAACCCTAACCCTCACCCTCAAACTCACGCTAACCCTAACCCTCACTCTTACCCTAAACCACACCCTAACCCTTAACCTTACCCTAACCCTAACACTAACCCTAACCTTCACACTAAACCTAAACCTCACCCTCACCCTAACCCTAACCCTACCCCTCACATTAACCTTAAACCTCACCCTAACTCTAACCCTAACCCTCACCCTCACCCAAACCCGAACCCTCACCTCAACCTAACCCTCAGTCTCACGCCAACCCTAAACCTAACCCTAATCCTCTCCCTAACCCTCACCCTCACACTCACCCTCAACTTAAGTTTAACCCTAACCCTAATCCTAAACCTAACCCTCACACTCATCCTAAAACTAACCCTAACCTTAACCCTAAACGAAACCCTCACCTTCACCATAAACCTAACACTAACCATCACCCTCACACGCACCCTTACCCTAACCCCAACCCTATGCCTTACGCTAACCCTACCCCTCACCCTAACCCTAACCCTAATCGAAGCCTCACCCTCACACTCACCCTCACCCTAACCTTAACAATAAACCTATCCCTCACTCTAACCCTTATCCTCACATTTACCCTAAACCTAACCCAAAACCTCACACTAACCCTAAATCTCACACTAACCCTGACCCAACCCCTCAGCCTAAACCTCACCCTAATCCTAACCCTAAACATAACCCACACACCTTAAACCTAACCCTAACCCTCACCTTCACTTTAACCCTCACCTTAATCCTAACCCTGACCCTAACCCTCACTGTAACGCTAACACTAAACCTAAACCTCACCCTCACACTCACGCTAACTCTAACACTCACTCTCACCCTAACCCTCACTCTAACCCTTAAGCTTAACCTAACCCTAACCCACACTCTAACACTAAACCTAACCCTCAACCTCATCCCAAACCTAACCCTACCCGTCACCTAATACTTACCCTCACCCTAACCCAAACCCTAACCCTCACCCTCATCTAGCCCTCAACCTTACACTAATCCTAACCCTAAACCTAACCCTCACCCTCACCCTGACCCTCACTCTAACCCTAACCCTAACCCTAACCCTCACCCTCACCTTCACCCTAACCCTAACTCTAATTCAAACCCTAACCCTCACCCACACCCTAAACCTCACCTGAATCCTTACCCTCACCCTCACCCTAATTGGAACCCACACCTTAACCTTAACCCTCACTCTACGCCTGACCCTAAACTTGAACCTAACACTCACCTTAAACCTAACCCTAACCCTCACCCTCAACCTAACCCTAAACCTCATGCTAACCCTAAACTTCACCCTCACCCTAACCCTAACCCTACCCCTCACCCTAACCCAAACCCTAACCCTAATGCTAACCCTAACACTCAACCTCACCCTAATCCTTACCCTCACCCTCTCCCTCACCCTTACCCTAAACCTACCCATCAGCCTAAACCTCACCTTAACCCTTACCCTCACTATAAAATTAAAACTAACCCTAATCATCACACTAACCCAAAACCTAACCCTAAGCCTAACCCTCACTTTAACCCTCAACCTAAGCCTAACCCTGACCCTAACCCTCACTGTCACCCTAACCCTCAACGTCACCCTAACCCTCAACCTAACCCTAACCCTCAACCTAAATCTCACCCTAACCCTTACCCTCACCACAACCTTAACCATAACCCACACCCTAACCCTCACCCGAAACGAAACCCTCACCCTCACCCTCACCCTAACCATAACACTAACACTCACCCCAACCCTAACACTCACCCTAACCCTAACTCTAACCCTTACCCTCAACCTAACCCACACCCGAAATCTAACCCTATACCTCACAATACCCTTAAAGCTAAACATAACCCTAAATCTTAGTCTCATCCTAATCCTCACCCTAACCCCTTTCCTCACACTAACCCTAATCCTAACCCTCACACTAGCCCTAAGCCGCAACCTAACCCTCACTGTAACCCTAACCCTCAACCTAACCCTAACCCTCAACTACACCCTAACCCTCACCCTCACCCTCACCCTAAAAATCACCCTAAATCTAACCCTCAGCCTAACCTTAACCCTAACCCTCACCTTAACCCTAACCCTCACCTTCAACCTCACCCTCAGCCTAATCCTCACCCTAAACCTAACCCTAACCCTTTCCTAACCGAAAACCGCACCCTCATCCTAACCCTCATCCTAACCTTCGCCCTCACCCTAGCCCTCACCTTAAGCCTAACCCTAACCCTAACCCTCAACCTCAACCTCATCCTCAACCTCAGCCTCACCCTAACCCTAAACCTAATCCTAAACCTAACCCTCACCCAAACCCTCACTGTAACCATAACCGTAAACCTAATGCTAACCCTAAACCTCACCCTCACCTTAACCCTAATCCTAAATCTCATCCTAAGCCTAACCCTAAGCCTAATGCCATACCTAACCCTAACCCTCACACTAAGACTAATGCTAACCCTAATACTCAACCACAACCTAAACATCACCCTAACACTTACCCTCATTCTAACCCTCACCTTAACCCTAAACCTGAACCTAATCCTCATCCAAACACTCACCCTAACCCTTACACTAACCCTATCCTTCACCCTCACCCTAACACTAACCCTAA
Organism: Dipodomys merriami; assembly: GCF_024711535.1. NCBI lineage: Eukaryota > Metazoa > Chordata > Mammalia > Rodentia > Heteromyidae > Dipodomys > Dipodomys merriami. Next base: position 186,514 of record NW_027202523.1, on the reverse strand, counting down.
CCCTAACCCTACACCTCACACTAACGCTAACCCTTAACTCAACCGTAACCCAAACCCTCACCCTAACCCTAAACCAAACCCTCATCCAAATGCTCACCCTAACCCTAACACTAACCTTATCTCTCACCCTCACCGTAACCCTCACCCTAACGCATACCCTCACCCTAACCCTAACCCTAACCCTAACACTCAACCTAACACTAACCCTAACACTAATGCTAAACCGAACCCTCACCATCACCCGAACCCACACCCTCACCCTAACACTCACCTAATCCTCACCCTAACCCTAACATTACCTAACCAAGACCCTCACCCTCACACTCACCTTCACCCTAAACCTCACCCTCACCCTAGCCCTCACCCTAACCGTAACCCTAACCCTAAACCTCACCCTCATCCTCAACCTCAGCCTAACCCTATCCCTATCCCTAATCCTAACCGTCAACCTCAACCTAAGCCTAACGCTAACACTCAACCCTCACCCTAAGCCTCACCCTAACCCTAACTCTAACCCCAACCCTCACCCTCATCCTAGCGCTCAACATAACCCTAACTCTAATCCTAACCCTAACCCTAAACCTCATCTTCACCCTCACCCTCACCCTCACCCTCAGCCTAATCCTAACCCTAACCCTAATACTAACTCTAAACCTAACCCTAACCCTACCTCTACCCCTAACCTTAGCCCTCAGCCTCACTCATACCCTCAACCTAGCCCTCACCCTAACCCTAATCCTACCCCTAACCCTCATCCTAACCCTCACCCTAACCCTAAGGCTAACCATCACCCTAAGCCTAATACTCACCCCCACCCTCACACTCACCCTAACCCTAAGCCTAACACACACCCTAACCCTAACCCACACCCTCATCTAAACCTCATCCTATCCCTAACCCTAACCCTAATGCTCACAGTCACCCTAACCCTAACCCTCAAACTCACCTCACACTCAGCTTAAACCTAAGCCTAACCATAACCCTAAACCAAACCCTCACAATCACCCTCACCCTAAGCCTAACCCTAACCCTAAACCTAACCCTCACCCTCACCTTCACCCTAACCTTAACCCTAACCCAACCCTCAACCGAAACTTCACCCTCAACCTCACCCTAACCCTCACCCTCAACCTAAACATCACCCTAAACCTAACACTCACCCTAACTCTTAGCCTAACCCTCACCCTAACCCTAAACCTCACCCTCACCCTAACTCTTAAACTCCCCCGAAACCTAACCCTAACACAAAACTTTAAACTTCCCCTCAGCCTAACTCTAAGCCTCACCCTCAACCCAAACCTGATGCTAACTCAAATGTTCACTCTCAACCTAAGCCTCAGCCTAACACTTACCCTCACCATAACCCTATCCCTCCTCTCTCCCTAACACTCACCTTAGCCCCTCCCCTCACCCTAACCCTCACCCTAACCCAAAGCCTAACCCTAATCCTAACCTTCACACTAAGCCTCACACTAACACTCACCCTAACCCTAACCCTAACCCTCACCCTCACCCTAACTGTCATCCTAACCCTTACCCTCACCCTAAACCTAACCCTAACCCTAACCCTAACACTCAACCTAAACCAAACCCTAACCCTAATGCTAACCCTAACCCTCACTCTCACCCTAACCTGTACCCTAACCCTTACCCTTACCATCACCCTCACGCTCACCCTAACCCTAACCCTTACCCTCACCATAACCCTATCCCTCACTCTCAACGTAACCCTCACCCTAAACCTTATGCTCAGCCTAACCCTCACCGAACCCTAACCCGAACCCGAACCCACACCCTAACCCCCAAACTAACCTTCACCCTAACCCTAACGTTAACCCTAACCCTCACTCTCAACCTAACCGTCATCCTAACCCTTATCCTCACATTAACCCTAACCCTAACCGTAACCCTCACATTAAGCCTAACCCTCAACCTAACCCTAATCCTCACCCTCACCATAATCCTCACCCTAAACATAACCCTAACCCTTACCTAACCGAAACCGAACCCTCACCGTCACCCTCACCCACAGCCTAACCCTTACCCTAAACCTAATAATACCCTAACTCTTATCCTCACCCTAAATCTAACCCTAACCCTAACCCTCATGGTCACCCTCCCACTCATGCTCACCCTCACCTTAACCCTCACGCTCAAACTCACCCTCACCCTAACCCTCACCGTCACCCTAAACATCTCCCTACCCTTAACCCTCACGCTAATCCTAACCCTTACCCTACCCTAACCCTAAAACTAACCCTAACCCTAACCCTCGCCCTAAAGCTTATGCTAACCCTAACTCTCATCCTCACCCTAATCCTCACCCTAACCCTTATCCTCACACTAACCCTAACCCTAACCCTCAGCATCACCCTAACCCTAGACCTAAACCTAAAACTAACGCTCACCCTGAACCTAACCCTTACCCTTACCCTAAACCTAAACCTCACACTAACCCTCAACTAACCCTCACCCTAAACCTCAACCTCACCCTCACCCTTACCCTAACCCTAACCTTTACCCTATCCCTATCCCTACCCCTCAACCTAACCCTCACCCTCACCCTAACCCTAACACTAACCCTCACCCTAAACCTAACCCTAAACCTCACCCTAAACCTAAACCTAACCCTCATTCTAACCCTAAACCTTACCAGAAACCTAACCCTAAGCCTAAACCTAACCATACCCCAAACCCTTACCCTACCCTAACCCTAACCCTAACCCTAAACCTAACCCTCGCCCTAAACCTTATGCTAACCCTAACTCTCATCCTCACCCTAATCCTCACCCTAACCCTTATCCTCACACTAACCCTAACCCTAACCCTCAGCATCACCCTAACCCTAAACCTAAACCTCACACTAACCCTCACCCTAACCCTCACCCTAAACTTAAACCTCACCCTCACCCTCACCCTAAACCTAACCTTTACCCTATCCCTAACCCTACCCCTCAACCTAATCCTCACCCTCACCCTAACCCTAACACTAACCCTCACCCTAAACCTAACCCTAACCCTAACCCTCACCCTAAACCTAAACCTAACCCTCATCCTAAACCGAAACCTTACCTGAAACCTAACCCTAATGCTAAACCTAACCATAACCCTAACCCTCACCCTCAACCTTACCCTCACCCTAACCCTAAACCTAACCCTAACCCTCACCCTAACCCTAACCAGAATCCTAACCCTAACCCTCACCGTCACCATCACCCTCACCCTAACCCTCAATCTCAAACTTACCTTCACCCTAACCCTCAAACTAACCCAAACCCTCACCCTAACCCTAACAATCTCCCTAACCCTAACCCTACCTTTTACCCTAACCTTAACCCTAAATATCACCCTAAACCTAACCCTCACCTTCACCCTCACCCTCTGCCTAACACTAACCGTAACACTAATCCTAACCCAACTCTCACCCTCATACACACCCTAACTCAAACCCTAACCCTAACCCTAACCCTACCCCTAATTCTCACCCGAATCCTAAACCTCATCCTAACCCTAAACCTAACCCTCAATCTCACCCTAACCCTAACCGTATCCCCCACCGTAACCCTAATGCTAACCCTATCCCTCACCCTCACCCTAAACCGCACCCTAAACCTTACCATCACCATAACCTTAACCCTAACCCTAAACCTAATACTCACACTAACTATAACCATCACCCTCACCCTAACCCTCACCTTCACCTTAAACTTCACCCGAACACTAACCATCACCCACACACTAACCCTCACCCGAAACCGAAACCTCTACCTCACCCTCACCCTAACCGAAACCCTAACACTCACCCAAAACCTAACCCTCAACCTAACCCTAATTCTAACCCTCACCCTCAACCAAACCCTAACACTAATCCTAACCCTAAACCTCACCCTAACCCTAACACTAAACCTAACCTTAACTCTTACTTTCATCCTAATCCTCCCCTTAAAACTTTTCCTCACACTAACCTGAACCCTAACCCTCACACTAACCCGAACACTCACCCTAACCCTAACCCTAACACTAACCCTCACCCTGAACCTAACCCCAATCCTTTTCTAGACACTCACCCTAAAGCTCACCGTCACCCTAACCCTCACCCTAAAACTAACCCTCACCTATACCCAAAAACTCACCCTCACCCTCACTCTCACCCTCACCCTAAACATCACCCTAACCCTAACCCTCAGCCTAAACCTAACCCTAAACCTCACCTTAACCCTAACCCTCACCTTCAACCTCACCCTCCCCCTAACCCTCCCCCTAAATCTCACCCTCACCCTAGCCCTCACCCTAAACCTAACCCTAACCCAAAACCTCACCCTGAAGCTCATCCTCAACATCAGCCTCACCCTAACCCTAAACCTAATCCTAACCCTAATCCTCCCCCTAACCCTCACTCTAACGCTAACCTTAAACCTAATGCTAACCCTAAACCTCACCCTCAACTTTACCCTAATCCTAACCCTCACCCTCACCCTAATCCTAACCCTAATGCTATAACTAACCCTAACCCTCACCCTAAGACTAATTCTAAGCCTAATACTCAACCTCACCCGAAACCTCACCCTAACTCTTACCCTCAGCCTACCTCTCACCCTAACCCTAAACCTAAACCTAAACTTCACCAAACAGTCACCCTAACCCTTACACTAACCCTACCCCTCACCTGCTCCCTAACCCTCACCCTAACCCTTATCCGCACACTAACCCTAAACGTAACCCTAAACCTCACACTAACTCTAATCCTCTCCCTAAACCTAACACTAAACCTCACCCTAACCCTAACCCTAAACTCAACCCTAACCCTAACCCTCACCCTAAACCTAATCCTAATCCTCACCCAAACGCTCACCCTAACCCTAACACTAAACCTATCCCTCACCCTCACCCTAACCCTCACCCTAACACTTACCCTCACACTAACCCTAAAAATCAAAATAAACCTAACCCTCACCCTAACCCTAACCATAATCCTCAACCTAACCCTCATCCTAACACTAACCCTAACCCTCAACCTATCCCTAACCCTAAACATTACCCTAAATCTAACCCTCACCGTCACCCTCACCCACACCCTCAGCCTAATACTAACACAAACCCTAATACTAACCCTAACACTCACACTCACACTTGCCCTAACTTGAACCCTAACCATAAACCTAACTCTCACCCTATCCATAAACCTATCCCTAACCCACACCCTAACCCTAAACGTCACCCTAACTCTAACCCAAATCCTCACCCTAACTCTAACCCTCACCCTAATCTCAACTTAACCCTAACGCTCACCCTAACCCTCACCCTCACCCTAAATCTCACCCTAACTGATACCCTCACCATAACCCTAAGGGTAAAACTAACCCTAATCCTCACACTCAATCTGACCCTAACCCTCACCCTATCACTCACCCTAACACTAACCCTCACCCTCACATTAACACTCACCGTCACCTTAACCCTCACCCTAAACCTAACCCTAACCCACACCCTAACACTCACACTCACCCTCACCCTCAACCTCACCATCACCCTAGCCCTAACCCTAACCCTAACTCCAACCATAACCCTCACCCTAACCCTAACTTTAACGCTCACACTCACCCTAACCCTAACCCTAACACTTACCTTAAACCTCAACCTAACCCTTAATCAAACCCTAACCCTCACTCTCACCCTAATCCTCAACCTAACACTAACCATAACCCTCACCCTAACCCTCACCCTAACCCTAACCCTAATCCTAACCCTCACCCTAAAACTCACCATAACCCTAAAACTCACCCTAATCTGAAACCTCACCAACACCCTAACCCTCACCCTCACCCGAACCCTCACTCTCACCCTAACCTTCAACAACACCCTAACCCACACCCTCACCCGAACCCTAACTCTCACCCTCACCCTCACCCTAAACATCACCCTAACCCTAACCCTAACCCTCACCCTAACCATAAGCCTCACCTTAAACCTCACTCTCACCCTAATCCTCACCCTAAACCTAACCCTAACCCTTTCCAAACCGAAAACCTCACCTTCACCCTCACCCTCACCCTAGCCCTCACCCTCGCCCTAGACCTCACCCTAAACATAACCATAAACTTAACCCTCACCTTCACGCTCACCCTATTGCTCACCCTCACCCTCAGCCTCACCCTAAACCTACACCTAATCCTAACCCTAACCCTGACCCTCACCCTCACTCTAACCCTAACCCTAACCTGCACCCTAACCCTAACCCTTACCCTAATGCTAACCCTAACCTTCAAACTCACCCTAACCGTAACACTCAACCTAAACCTAACCCTAACAGTAATGCTAACCCTAAACCTCACCCTCACCCTAACAGTGACCCTAACCTTTACCCTAACCCTCACCCTCACCCTAACCCTAACTCTAAACCACACCCTAACACTAACCATAAGCCTAACCCTAACCCTAACCCTCAGTCTACCCCTCACCCTCACCTCACCCTAACACTAATGCTAACCCTAACCCTGAACCTCACCCTAACTGTCGCCCTAAACTTTAACCTCACAAAAACCCTATTCCTCAACCTCAACCTAACCCTCACCCTAACCCTTAAAATCATCCTAACCCTCAACCAACCCTAACCCTCATACTAACCCTCACCCTAACCCCCATCCTAACCTTATCCCTAACCCTAAGGCTAACTCTAACCCTCAGTTTCACCCTAACCCTCACCCTAACTCTTATCCTCACATAAACCCTAACCCTAACCCTAACCGTAACCCTCACAAAAAGCCTAACCCTCATCCTAAACCTAACCTACCTCTCACCTTAACCCTAACCCTAACCTGAACCCGAACCCTAACCCTAAACCTAATCCTCCCCTGAACCCTAACCCTCATGGTCACCCTAAGTCTCACCCTTACACTAACCCTCACCTACACCCTAACCTTACCCATTCCCTGAACCCTAACTCTCACCCTAAACCTCACCCTCACCCTAAATATCACCCTAACCCTTATTCTCACACTAACCCTCACCCTCAACCAAATCATAACCCTCACTCTCACCTAAAACCTCTCACACTCCCTTACTTTCACCTTCAGCTTAAACATCACCCAAAACCTCACTCTCACCCTAACCCTCACTCTAACACTTACAATCACCCTAACCCTCACATTAAACCTAAACCTCACCCTAAATCTAACCCTAAACCTACCACTCACCCTAACCCTAGCCGTGAGGGCTAGGCGGAGCCTCACTCATACCCTCAACCTCAGCCTAACCCTAACCCTAATCCTAAACCTAACCCTCACAGTCACACTCACCCTAACCCTAACCCTAACCCTCACCCTCACCCTGAGGCTAACAATAACCCTCACCCTCACCTTCACCCTAAACCTTAACCTCACCCTAACCCTAACCCTAACTCTAACCCTAACCTTCACCCTAACCCTAAAAATACCCCGAAGCCTAACCCTAACCCTCACCCTCAACCCAACCCTGATGCTAACACAAATGCTCACTCTCAACCTAATCCTCAGCTTAACCCTTACCCTCACCATAACCCTAACCCTCACCCTCTCCCTAACCCTCAACCTACACCTTCCCCTCACCCTAACCCTCACCTTAACACAAAACCTAAACCTAACCCTAACCTTCACGCTAAGCCTCACTCGAAAGCTAACCCTAACCCTCACCCTAACCCTCACCCTAACCCTAAACCTAACCCTAACCCTCACCTTCACCCTAACTGTCATCCTAACCCTTACCCTCAACCTAACCCTAATCCTAACCGTAACCCTCACCCTAATCCTAACCCGCACACGAACACTCACTCTCAACTTCAAACTCACCCTAAACATCACCCTAAACCTAACCCTAACCCTCACCTTAAACCTAACCCTCACCCTAATCTTCACTCTAAACCTAACCCTAAAACATTCCTAACCAAAAATATCACCCTCAACCTAGCCCTCACCGTAAACCTAAACCTAACTTTAACCCTCACACTCACCCTCACCCTCAGCGTCACCCTAAGCCTCACCAGTACCCTAAACCTAATCCTAACCCTGTACCCTGACCCACACCCTCACTGTAACCCTAACCCTAACCTGCACCCTAACCCTAACCCTAACACTCAACCTTACCCTAACCCTAACCCTAATGCTAACCCTAACCCTCACCCTCACCCTAACCCTGACCCTAACCCTTAGCCTTACCCTCACCCTCACTCTCAACCTAACCCTATCCCTTAACCTCACCATAACCCTAAACCTCACCCTCAACCTAAACCTCACCCTAACCATTACCCTCACCCTAACCCTCACCCAACCCTAAACCGAAACCTAAACCTCAGCCCAACTCCCGCCCTAACCTTAACCCTAACCCTACCCTTAACGCTAACCCTAACCCTCAGTCTTAACCTAACCCTCACCCTAAACCTTATCCTCACACTAACCCTAACCCTAACGCTATCCCTCACATAACCCTCACCCTAAACCTAACCCTAACCCTTACCTAATCAAAACCCTCAACCTCAACCTCACCCTGTCCCTCACCCTCAGCTTAACCCTTACCCTAGCCCTAATCCTAACCCTAACACTCACCCTCACCCTCACCCTAAACCTCACTGTCACTCTAAACATCACACTAACCCTAAACCTCACGCTAACCCTAACCCTTACCCTAACCCTAAACCTAACCCTAAGCCTATCCCTCACGATAACCCTAACCCTAACCATAACACTAAGCTTAATGCTAAACCTTACCCTAAACCTAACCCTTACCCTAAACCTAACCCTAACCCTAACACTCACCCTAAACATAAACCTAAAACTAACCCTCACCCTAAACCTATCCCTAACCCTAAATCTTACCCTCACCCTCACCCTAACCCTAACCATAACCCTCACCCTAACCCTAACCCTTACACTATCCCTAACCCTACCCCTCAGCCTAACCCTCACCCTCAGCCTAATCCTTACCCTAACCCTCACTCTAAACCTAACCCAAACCCTAACCCTCACCCTAACCCCATCACCCTAACCCTAACCCTTACCCTAAATCTAACCCTAACCCTAAAACTATCCCTAACCCTCACCCTCACCCTCAACCTCACGCTAACCCTAACCCTAACCCTAAACCTCACCCTAAACTTAACCCGAATACTAACCCTAACCCTCACCGTCACCATCACCCTCACCCTAACCCTCAACCTCAAACTCACTTGCACCCTAACCCTCAAACTAACCCTAACAGTCACCCGAACCCTAACCCTTACCCTAACCCTAACCCTACCCCTCACCCTAACCCTCAACCTAAACCTAACCCTCACCCTAACACTAATCCTAACCCTCACCCTCATCCTAACCCTCAATGTCACACTAAACCTCACCCTAAACATAATCCTAACCCACACCCTCAACTTCACCCGAACCCGAACCCTCACCCTCACCTGAACCCTCACCCTCACCCTAACCCTCAGCCTCACCCTAACTCTCACCCTACCCGTAACCCTCAACCTAAGCCTCACCCTCAACCTAATCCTCACCCTAACCCTAACCCTAACCCTTACCTAACAAAAAACCCTCACCCTCACGCTCACACTCACCCTAACCCTCACCCTTACCGTAGCCCTCACCCTAAACCTAAACCTCACCCTAACCCTAACCCTAACCCTCACCCTCACCCTAACCCTAACCCTCAAAAACACCCTAACCCTCACACTGATCCTATCCCTAAACCTAACCCTAATACTAACCTTCACCCTCACCCTCACTGTAACTCTAAACCCCACCCTAAACTGAACACTCACCCTCACCCTAATCCTAACCCTCACACTCACACTAACACTAACTCTAACACTCAACCCTCACCCTAACCCTAACGCTAACCCTAACCCTCACCCTCATCCTAGCGCTCAACATAAACCTAATTCTAAACCTAACCCTCACCCTAAAACTAAACTTCACCCTCACCCTCACCCTGACCCTCAGCCTAATCCTAACCCTAACCCTAATACTAACCTTAAACCTAACCCTAACCCTACATCTACCCCTAACCCTAGCCCTCACCCTCACTCATAACCTCAACCTCAGCCTAACCCTAACCCTAACCCTAATCCTAAACCTAACCCTCACACTCACACTCACCCTAACCCTAACACTCAACCTCAGCCTAACCCTAACCCTAACCCTAATCCTAAACCTAACCCTCACACTCACACTCACCCTAACCCTAACACTCAACCTAAACCTTACCCTCACCCTAACACTAAGCCTAAACCTAACATGAACCCTCACAGTATCCCTAAACCTCACCCTAACCCTAACCCTCACATTAACCCTAACCCTCACCCTAACCCTAACCCTATCCCTCATCCTAACCCTCACTCTAACCCTAACCATAACCCAAAACCTCACCATCACAGTAACTTAAACCTAACCCTAATCCTAACAATAACCCTAAACCTGACCCTAACCCTCACCCTGTCCATAACCCTCACCCTAACCCTAAAACTCACCCTAACCATAACCCTCACCCTCATCTAAACCTCACCCTAACCCAAACCCTAACCCTCAAACACACCCTCACCCTAAACCTAACCCTAATGCTCACACTCAACATAACCCTAACCCTCACACTCACACTCACCCTCAGCTTAAACCTAAGCCTAACAGTAACCCTAACCATGACCCTCACACTAATCCTCACCCTAAACCTAATCCAAAACATAAACCTAACTCTCTCACTCACCCTCACCCTAAACCTAACCCTAACCCTAAACCTAAACATCACCCTAAACCTAACCCTCACCCTAACCCTTAGCCTAACCCTCACCCTAACCCTAACCCTGACCCTCACCCTCACCCTCAGGCTCACCTTAAACCTAATCCTAACCCTAACCCTCACTCTCACTCTCAACCTATCCCTACCTCTAACTTTAACCCTCACCCAAACCCTAACACTCACACCAACACTTACCCTCACCCTAACCCCAACCCTAATGCTCACCATAATACTAACCCTCAAGCTCAAAGTCACCCTCAGCCTAACCCTAAAACAAAGCCTAAACCTATCCCTAAACCTCGCACTCACCCTTACCCTAAACCTAACCCTAAGTCTCAACCTCACCGTAACCCTAAACCAAACCCCCAACTGAACCCTCACCCTCACCTTCACCTTAACCCTCACCATCACCCTAAACATCAGCCTAACCCTAAACCTCACCCTTACCCTCACCCAAGCCCTAACCCTCATACTAACACTAAACCTCACCCTCAACCTAACCCTTACCCTCACCCTAACACTAAGCCTAAACCTAACATGAACCCTCACAGTAACCCTAAACCTCACCTTAACCCTAACCCTCACACTATCCCTAATCATCACCCTAACCCTAACCCTAACCCTCACCCTAACCCTAACCATCACCCTCAGCCTAACCCTCAGCCTAAAGCCTAACCCTAAACCTAACCCTCAGAGTCACCCTCACCATAACCCTAAATCTAAGCCTCATCCTCACGCTCAACCTCACCCTAAACCTAACGCAAACCCTCAAATCAGCCCTCTCCCTCACCCTAAACATCACCCTAACATTAACCCTCACCCTACTCCGCACCAAAACCCTAACCCTCACCCTAACGCTAATCTGCACCCTCAACCTAACCCTAACCATCACCCTAACCCTAACCCTCACCCTCATCTAACCCTCACCCTAACCCAAACCCTAATCCTCACCCTAACACTCAACCTCACCGTCACCCTAAACCTAACCCTAATGCTCACATTCAACATAACCCTAACACTCACACTCACTCTCTCACCCTCAGCTTAAAACTTAAGCCTAACAATAACCGGAACCCTAAGCCTCACACTCACCCTCACCCTAAACCTAACCCTACCCTAATCCTAACCCTCTCACTCACCCTCACACTCACCCTAACCCTAACCCCAACTCTCAACCTAAACATCACCCTAAACCTAACCCTCACCCTAACCCTTAACCTAACCCTCACCATAACATTAACCCTCACCCTCACCCTCACCGAGAGGCTCAACCTAAACCTAATCCTAACCCTAGCCCTCAACCTCACGCTCAACCTTACCCTACCCCTAACGCTAACCCTCACCCTAAACCTAACCTCCAACCTAACGCTAACCCTAACCCTAACGCTAACCCTCACCCTAAACTTAACCCTCACCCTAACCCTAGCCCTCACGCTCACAGTTACCCTCAGCCTAACCCTAAACCTAAGCCTAACCCTATCCCTAAACCTCACACTCACCGTCACCTTAAAGCTAACCCTAAGTCTCACCCTCACCCTCAACCTCACCCTAACCCTAACCCAAATCCTCAACTGAACCATCACTCTCATCCTCACCCTCACCCTAACCCTAACCCTCACACTCACCATAACCCTCACCCTAAACCTTACACTCACCCTAACCCTCATCCCAACCCTCACCCTATCCCTAACCCTAACCCTCAACCTAACACTTACACTCACTCTACAACTAAGCCTAACCCTAATACTAACTCTCACACTAACCCTCACCCTAAATATCACCCTTTCATTTACCCTAACCCTAACCCTCACCCTCACCCTCACACTCAGCCTAACCCTCATCCTAAAGCCTAACCCTAAACCTAACCCTCAGAGTCACCCTCACCATAACCCTAAATCTAAGCATCACCCTCACGCTCAACCTCACCCTAAACCTAACGCAAACCCTCAAACCAGCCCTCTCCCTCACCCTAAACATCACCCTAATATTAACCCTCACCCTACTCCGCACCAAAACCCTAACCCTCACCCTAACGCTAATCCGCACCCTCAACCTAACCCTAACCATCACCCTAACCCTAACCCTCACCCTCATCTAACCCTCACCCTAACCCAAACCCTAATCCTCACCCTAACACTCAACCTCACCGTCACCCTAAACCTAACCCTAATGCTCACATTCAACATAACCCTAACACTCACACTCACTCTCTCACCCTCAGCTTAAAACTTAAGCCTAACAATAACCGGAACCCTAAGCCTCACACTCACCCTCACCCTAAACCTAACCCTACCCTAATCCTAACCCTCTCACTCACCCTCACACTCACCCTAACCCTAACCCCAACTCTCAACCTAAACATCACCCTAAACCTAACCCTCACCCTAACCCTTAACCTAACCCTCACCATAACATTAACCCTCACCCTCACCCTCACCGAGAGGCTCAACCTAAACCTAATCCTAACCCTAGCCCTCAACCTCACGCTCAACCTTACCCTACCCCTAACGCTAACCCTCACCCTAAACCTAACCTCCAACCTAACGCTAACCCTAACCCTAACGCTAACCCTCACCCTAAACTTAACCCTCACCCTAACCCTAGCCCTCACGCTCACAGTTACCCTCAGCCTAACCCTAAACCTAAGCCTAACCCTATCCCTAAACCTCACACTCACCGTCACCTTAAAGCTAACCCTAAGTCTCACCCTCACCCTCAACCTCACCCTAACCCTAACCCAAATCCTCAACTGAACCATCACTCTCATCCTCACCCTCACCCTAACCCTAACCCTCACACTCACCATAACCCTCACCCTAAACCTTACACTCACCCTAACCCTCATCCCAACCCTCACCCTATCCCTAACCCTAACCCTCAACCTAACACTTACACTCACTCTACAACTAAGCCTAACCCTAATACTAACTCTCACACTAACCCTCAACCTAAATATCACCCTTTCATTAACCCTAACCCTAACCCTCACCCTCACCCTCACACTCAGCCTAACCCTCAGCCTAAAGCCTAACCCTAACCCTAACCCTCAGAGTCACCCTCACCCTAACCCTAAATCTAAGCCTCACCCTCATCCTCAACCTCACCCTACACCTAACGCAAACCCTCAAACCAACGCTCACCCTCACCCTAAACATCACCCTAACTTTAACCCTCACCCTAATCCGCACCAAAACCCTAACCATCACCCTAACGATAATCCTCACCCACAACCTAACCCTCACCCTCATCTAACACTCACCTTAACCCTAACCCTCACCCTCATCGAACCCTCACCCTAAACCAAACCCTAACCCTCACCCTAACCCTCAAACACACCCTCACCCTAAACCTAACCCTAATGCTCACACTCAACATAACACTAACCCTCACACTCATCCTCACACTCAGCTTAAAACTAAGCCTAACAATAACCCGAACCATAAGCCTCACACTCACCCTAACCCTCAACCTAACCCTAACACTAATCCTAACCCTCTTACTCACCCTCACACTCACCCTAACCCTAACCCAAACCCTCAACCAAAACATCACCCTAAACCTAACCCTCACCCTAACCCTTAGCCTAACACTCACCATAAGCTTAACACTCACCCTCACCCACAGGCTCACCCTAAACGCAATCCTAACGCTAACCCTCACCCTCACCCTCAACCTAACCCTCACCCTAACCCTAACCCTCACCCTAACCTTAACCCTCATGCTCACAGTCACCCTCAGCCTAAACCTAACCCTAAGCCTAACCCTAACCCTAATCCTCACATTCACCGTCACCCTAAACCTAACTCTAAGTGACACCCTCACCCTCAACCTCACCCTAACCCTAACCCAAACCCACAACTGAACCCTCACCCTCACCCTTACCCTAAACATCACCCTAACCCTAACCCTCACCATTACCCTCACCCTAGCCCTAACCCTCATACTAACCCTAAACCTCACCATAAACCTAACCCTCAACCTAACCCTTACTCTCACCCTAACACTAAGCCTAAACCTAACATGAACCCTCACAGTAACCGTAAACCTCACCCTAACACTAACCCTCACACTAACCCTAACCCTCACCCTAACCCTAACCATACCCCTCACCCTAACCCTCACTCTGACCCTAAACCCAACCCTAACCCTCACCCTCACCATCATCCCAACACTCACCCAACCCTAACCCCCACCCAAACCATAACCCTCATACTCTCCCGAACCCTCACCCTCACTCTAATACTCACCCTCATCCTCACCCTAAACCTCACCCTAACCCTAACCCTATCAGTCACCCTCACCCTCACCCTCACCCTCAGCCTAACTCTAAACCTAACACTACTCCTAAACCTATACCTCACCCAAACCCTCAACTAAACCCTAAACCTAACCCTCACCTTCACCCTAACCCTAACCCTCACTGACAAGCTAGTATTCACCATAACCCTAATCCTAACCCTAACCCTCACCCTAACCCTAACCTCACCCAAACACTCAACCTTACCCTCACCCTAAGCCTCACCCTCACCCTAACCCTAACCCTAACCCTCACCCTAACCTTTAACCTTACCCTCACACTAACTCTAACCCTCAACTTAACCCTAACCCTAACCATCACCCTCACCCTCACGCTCACCCTCAGCCTAACTTTAAACCTAACCCTACTCCTAACACTAACCTTCACCTTCACCCTCACACTAACCCTAACCCTAAACCTAAAACTAATACTAACCCTCACACTCACTTTCACCCTCACCCTAAGCCTCACTGTCACCCTCACGCTCACCCTCAGCCTAAACCTAACCCTCACCCTAAACCTATCCCTCACCCTAACAATAAACCTCACAATCACCCTCACCCTCACCTCACCCTAACCCTAAACCTAACCCAAACCCTCAAGCTAAACCTACCCTAACCCTAATGTAACTCTAACCCTCACACTCACGCTAAACCTCACGCTAACCCTTACTCTCATCATAAATCTAACCCTAACCCTAACCCTCGCACTGACCCTTTCCCTTACCCTAACCCTAACCATAACCATAACCTTCACCCTAACCCTCATCCTAACTCTCACCCTAACCCTAACCCTCATCCTAAACCTCACCCTAACCCTAACGCTATCCCTAACCCTAACGCTAACACTGATGCTCAATCTAACTGTAACCGTACCCCTCAAACTAACTCTCATCCTAAACTTAACCCTAACCCAAACCCTTACGTTAACACTAACCCTAACACTCAACCTAACCCTAATCCTCACCCACACCCTCAGCCTTATCCTCAGCCTAAACCTAACCCTAACCTTAACCCTAACCCTAATCCTCACCCTCATCCTAACTCTAACCCGAACCTTCACTTTCACCCTCACCCCCACCCTCACCATAACCCTAACCCGAACCCTAAACCGAACCCTCACCCTAACCCTCATCCTAACCTTCTCCCTAACCCTCATCCTAACCCTAACCCTAAGCCTTACCGTAACCCTAAACCTCATGCTAAACCTCACCCTAACCCTAAACCTATCCCTAACCATAACGCTAACCCTAACGCTCACACTAACCATAACCATACCCCTCAACCTAACCGTCATCCTAAACTTAAGCCTAACCCAAACCCTCACGCTAAACTTAACCCTAAACCTCACCCTAACTCTAATCCTCACCCACACCCTCACCATCACACTCAGCCTAACCCTCAGCCTAAGCCTAAACCTAACCCTAACACTCACACTCACCCTCACACTCACCCTAAACCTAAGCCTCACCATCACCCTCAACCTCACCCTTCCCGAAACCCTAACCCTCACATTAACCCTAACCCTCACCCTAATGCTAAGCCTCAACCTAACTCTTACACTCACCCTAACACTAAGTGTAACCCTAGCACCTACTCTCACAATAACCCTCACCCTAAACATCACACTATCCCTAACCCTAACCCTAACCCTCACCCTAACCCTAACCCTCACACTCACCCCCAACCTCAGCCTAACCCAAAGCCTAAGCCTAAGCCTAACCCTAACCCTCACACTCACCCTCACCCTAACCCTAAGCCTAATCCTCACCCTCACCCTCAACCTCACCCTAAACCGCACCCTAAACATCACCCTAACCCTAAACCTCACCCTAATCCTCACCCTAACCCTAACCCTCACCCTATCCCTAACCCTCACCATAAACCTAAACCTCAATCTAAACATTACCCTCAACCTAACACTAAGCCTAACCCTAACACTAACCCTCACTAACCCTAAACCTCACCCTAACCCTAACCCTCACCCTAACCTATCCCTAACACTCACCCTAACCCTCAACCTAACCCTTAATCTCACCATAACACTAACCCTAACAATAAACCTCAACCTCACCCTAAACCTCACCCTAACCCTAACCCTAACACTAACTCTCAACCTCACCCTCAACCTCACCCTAACGCTAAACCTCACCCCAACACTTACCTTCACCAAAACCCTCACCCTAACGCTAACCCTAACGCTAAACCTCACCTCACCCGCAACCTCCCCTTAACCGTAACCCTAACCCTAACCCTAACAATAACCCTAACCCTAACCCTAAACCTAATCCTTACCCTAACCCACACCATCACCCTCACCTTCACCCTAAACCGAACCCTAATCCTCTCCATAACCCTAAATCTCTCCCTAAACCTAATCCTCACACTCACCCTAACCCTCACCCTAAAACTTACCCTGACCCTAACCCTCAGCCTAACCCTAAACCTAACCCTAACCCTCACCTTAACCTTCACCCTAAACCCAACTGTAACGGTAACCCTCAAACTAACCCTGAACCTCACCATAACCCTAACCCTGCCCCTCATCCTAACCATCATCCTAACCCTCACCCTAACCCTAAATCTAACCCTAAAACTTACCCGGACCCTAACACTCACCCTCACCCTCACGCTAAGCCTCACCCTCACCCCCACGCTAACCATCACCCTATCCCTAACCCTCACACTCACCCTAAGGCTAAGCCTCACACTAACCCTAACCCTCACCCTCACCCTCACCCTCACCCTCAGCCTAACCCGAACCCTAATCCTAACCCTAACCCTCACTTTAACCCTCACAATAACCCTAAACCTAAACCTCACACTCACCCTAACCCTAACTCTCACACTCACCCTCACCCTCAGCCCAAACCTAAGCCTAATATTAAACCTAACCCTAACCCTCACAGTCACCCTCACCCTAAACCTAACCCAAATACTCAACCAAAACCTCACCCTCACCCTAACCATCACCCTCACCCTAAACATCACACTAAACCAAAGCCTCACCGTAAGCCTTAGCCTAACCCTCACCCTAACCCTCACCCTCACCCTCAGGCTCACCCTAACCCCAATCCTAACCCTAACCCTCACACTCAACCTTATCCTCACCCTCACCCTAAACTTAACCCTAACAATAACCCTAACCCTAACCCTGAACCTAACCCTCACCCTAACCCTAAACCTCACGCTAAACCTCGCCCTCACCCTCACCCTCATCTTAACCCTAAGCCTAACCCTAACCCTCACCCTTACACTCACCTTAACACTAATCCTAACCCTAAACCTCACCCTAACAGTAACCCTAACCCTCACCCTTACATTATCCTCACCCTAACCCTAACCCTCACATTAACCTTTACGCTCACCCTAACCCTAACCCTAACCTTCACCCTAACCCTCACCCTATTTCTAACCTTAACCCCTAACGTAACCCTCTCTCTAACCCTAACCCTAACCCTCACCCTCACCCTAACTCTCACATAATCCTCACCCTAACCCTAACCTCTATCTAACCGAGACCCTCACCCTCAACCTCGCCCTCATCTTTACCCTAACACTCACCCTCACACTACCCATCACCCTAACCCTAAACCTAATCCTAAACCTCACACTCACCCTCACCCTCACCCTCAGCCTAAACCTAACTCTAAAGCTAATCCTAAACATAACCCTCAGCATAACCCTAACCCTCACCCTTAAAACTAACCCTCACCTTCACCCTAACCCTAACCGTAACCCTCACACTAAACCTAACCCTCACTCTAAACCTAACCCTAACCCTCACCGTATTCCTGACCCTAAACCTAACCCTAAGCCTCACCCTAACCCTAATCATCACCGTAATCTAGCCATCACCCTAACACTAACCCACAACCTAAACCTGACCCTCACCCCACCCTCAAATTAACACTAAGGCTAACTCTCACCCTAACCTTAACCCTCACCCTAAACCTAACCTTCACCCTATCCCTCAACCTAACCCTAACCCTAAGCATCACCCTCACCCTCACCTTAACCAGAACCCTAATCCTAACCCTCAACCTAATCCTAACCCTAACCCTAACCCTAATCCTCACCCTAACACTTACCCTCACCCTAACACTAACCCAAACCCTAACACTAAGCCTCACACTAACTGTAACAATCACCCTAAGCCTAACATTAACCCTAACCCTCACCCTCACCCTCACCCTAAACCTAACCCTAACCCTAACCCACACCCTCACCCTCACCTTCATCCTCACCCTCACCCTAAATCTATCCCTAACAATAACCCTAACCCTTACCCTAAACCTAAACGTCACCCTAAACCTAACCCTCACTCTAACCCTCATCCTCACCATCACCCTCACCTTAACCCTAAGCCTAACACTAACCCAAATCCTCACCCTCACCTTAACACTAAAGTTAACTCTAACCCTCACACTAACAGTAACCCTAACCCTCACCCTCTCCCTAACCGTCACCCGAACTTTATCCTCACCCTATCCCTAACCCTCAAATTAACCCTAATGCTCACCCTAACCTTAACAGTACACCTCACCCGAACCCGAACCCTAACTCTAATCCTAACCCTAAACCTAACCCTCATCTAAACCTAACCCTAATTTTCAACGTTACCCAAACCCTCACCATCACCCGAACCCGAACCCTAAACCTGACACTCACCCACACCCTAACCCTCAAGCTCACCCTAACCCTAACCCTCACCTAATCCTCACACTAACCTTAACCATTATCTAACAAAGTTCCTCACCCTCACCCTCACCCTAACCTTCACCCTAACCCTCACCCTTACCTTAGCCCTCTCCCTAAATGTAACCCTAACTCTAAACCTCACCTGCACCCTCACCATCATGCTCAGCCTTACCCTAACCCTACCACTACCCCTAACCCTAACCCTCAACCTGATCATAACACTCACCATAACCCTTACCCTCACCCTCAAAATATCCCTAACCTTAACCCTCACACTAAACCTAACCCTCACCCTAAACCTAACCCTACCCCTCACCCCAAACCTCAACCTAAACCTAAACCTAACCCTCACCCTCAAACTAGGCCTCACCATAATCCTAACCCTCATCTTAAACTTCACCCTCACACCACCCTCAAACTAACCCTAACCCTGACACTCACCCTAACCCTAACCCTAACCAGCACACTAGCCCTCGCCTTAAACCGATCCCTAACCCTCCCCCTCACCCAAACTCTAACCTTAACCCTAAACCGAACCCTCACCCTAAAACTAACCTTAACCCTAACCCTCACGCTTACCTTAACCCTCATTCTAACCCTTAAACTCATCCTCACCCTAAACCTCACACTAAACCTAAACCTCACCCAAACTCTAACCCTAACCGTCACCCTCACCCTCACCCTCATGCTAACCCTTACCCTAACCCTCTCCCTAACCCTAATACTCACCCTAACCCTAACCCTAACCCTCACCCTCAAGCTCACCTTAACCCTAACCCTAACCCTCACCCTAACCTTCACTCTAACCCTGCTGCTAACTCTAACACTCACCCTAACCCTCACGCTATCACTTACCCACAACATAAACCTAAACCTAACCCTCACCCTCACCCTCACCCTAAATCTCACCCTAAACTTAACCCTAACCCAAACACGAAACCCTAACCCTAACCTGAACCCTAAACCTCACCCGAAACCTTAACCCTAACACTAAACCTAACCCTCAAGCTAAGTGTCACCCTATCCCTAACCCTATCCCAAACCCTAACCCTCACCCTAAACCTTATACTCACCCTTACCCTAACTCTAACCCTAACACTGACGCTTACAATAACTCTAACCCTCACCCTAAACCTAACCTTACCCCTCACCCTAACCCTCATCCTAACCCTAAACCTAACCCCAAACCTATCCCTAACACTAATCCTAACCCTAACCCTCACCCTCATCATAACTCACACTAACCCTAGCACTAACACTCACCCTCACCCTCACCCTCAGCCTAACCCTTACCCTCACACTAACCCTAACCATCACGCTAACCCTCAACCTAATCCTCAACACTAACCCTAACCATAACCCTTACACTAACCCTAACCCTAAACATCACCAAAATCCTCAATAACCCTAAACCTAGTCCTAACCTAACCCTTACCCTCACCCTAACACTAACACTCAACCTAACCATAACCTTCACCCTAACACTAAGCCTAACCCTAACACAAACACTCACACTAAACCTAAACCCTCAGCCTAAACCTAACCCTCAACCTAAACCTAACCCTAACCCAAATCCTCACCCTCAACTTATCTCTCACACTAACCCTTTTCCTATCCCTAACCCTAACCCTCACCCTTTAAGTAACCCTCACCCTTACCAAAAACCTCACCCTTACCCTTACCTTACCCTCACCCTAACCCTCACACTAACTCAAAACCTCAACCTAACCTAATCAAAACACTCACACTAAACCTCACCTTAAACCTAATGCTAAACCTAACACTCACCCTCACCCTAACCCTCACCCTAAACCTGAACCTCACTCTAACCCTAACCCTAACCCACAACCTCACCCTAAACCTCACCCTAACCCTAACCCTCACCCTAATCCTTACCCTCACCCTAACCCTCACCCTAAACCTAACCCTAAGCTAACCCTAAACCTCACCCTAACCCTCACCCTCACCCTAACCCTAACCTTCACCATAACACTAAGCCTAACCCTAACACAAACCCTCACACTAATCCTAAACCTCAGCCTAAACCTAACCCTCAACCTAAACCTAACCTTAACCCAAATCCTCACCCTCATCTTATCCCTCACACTAACCCTTTTCCTATCCCTAACCCTAACCCTAACCCTAACCCTCACCCACACCCTCACCCTTTCCGTAACCCTCACCCTCACCAAAAACCTCAACCTTACCCTTACCTTACCCTCACCCTAACCCTCACACTAACCCAATACCTCAACCTAACCTAATCAAAACACTCACACTAAACCTCACCCTAAACCTAATGCTAAACCTAACACTCACCCTCACCCTAACCCTCACCCTAAACCTGAACCTCACTCTAACCCTAAAAATAACCCACAACCTCACCCTAAACCTCACCCTAACCCTAACCCTCACCCTAGTCCTTACCCTCACCCTAACCTTCACCCTATACCCAACCCTAAGCTAAGCATAAACCTCCCCCTAACCCTCACCCTCACCCTAACCCTAATCCAAACCCTAACCCTCAGCCTAAACCTCACCCTAACCCTAACCTTAACCTTCACAGTAACCCTAAACCTCACCTTAACCTTAACCCAACCCCTCACCCTAACCCTAACCCTCATGCTCACCCTAAACCTAACCCTAACCCTATCCCACATCCTGAACCTCACCCTCATCCTCACCATCACCCTAAACCTAATCCTAACAATAACCCTAATCGTAAACCTAACCCTCACCTTAACACTAACCCTCAAGCTAACCCTCATACTCACCCTCACCCTCACCTTAACCCTAAGCCTAAATCTAACCCTCACCCTCACCCTCAACTTAACACTAATGCTAACCCTAACCCTCACACTAACAGTAACCCTAACCCTAACTCTCACTCTAACCGTCACCCTGACATTATCCTCACCCTAACCCTAACCCTCACATTAACCCTAATGCTCACCCTAAGCTTAACAGTACGCCTCACCCAAACCCTCATCCTAACTCTAACCCTAACCCTAAACCTAACCCTCACCTAACCCTAAATCTCAACCTTACCCTAACACTCAACATCACCTGAACCCCCACCCTAAACCTAACACTCACCCACACCCTAACCCTAAAGCTCACCCTCACCCTCACCCTCACCTAATCCTCACCCTAACCCTAACCATTATCTAACAAAGGCCCTCACCCTCACCCTCACCCTAACCTTCACCCTAACCCTCACCCTCACCCCAGCCCTCGCCCTAAACGTAACCCTACCTGTAAACCTCAGCCGCACTCTCACCTTCATGCTCAGCCTTACCCTAACCCTACCCCTAATCCTAACCCTAACCATCAACCCCATCATAACCCTCACAATAACCCTTACCCTCACCCTCACCATAAGCCTAACCGTAACGCTCTCACTAAACCTAACCCTCACCCTAAATCTAACCCTACCCCTCACCCCAAACCTCAACCTAAACCTAACCCTAACCCTCACTCTAACGCTAACCCTAACCCTCACCCTAGCCCTCACCCTAATCCTAACCATCATCCTAAACCTCACCCTTACACCACCCACAAACTAACCCGAACCCTAACCCTCACCCTAAGTCTAACTCTCACCGTAACACTAACCCGCACCCTAGCCCTCAAGCTAACCCTAACCCTAAACCTCCCTGTCACCCTAACCCTAAACCTAACCCTAACCCTCACCCTAACCCTCACCCTAACACTAAACTTAACCCTAACCCTCAACTTTACCTTAATCCTCACCCTAACCCTTAACCTCATCCTCACCCTAAACCTCACACTAAACCTAAATCTCACCCTAACTCTAACCCTAACTGTCACCCTCACCCTCACCCTCACGCTAACCCTAACCCTAACCCTCTCCCTCACCCTCACCCAAACCCTACTAATAACTCTAACACTCACCCTAATCCTCACGCTATCACTTAAACACACCATAAACCTAAACCTAACCCTAACCCTCACCCTCACCATAAACCTCTCCCTAACCCTAACAGTAACCCAAACACGAAACCCTTTACCTAACCCTAAACTGAGCCCGAACCCTCATCCGAAACCTTAACCCTAAACCTAAACCAAACCCTCAAGCTAACAGTCACCCTAAACCTAACCCTATCCCTAACCCTAACCCGCACCCTAAACCATATCCTCACCCTAACCATAACCCTAACCCTAATGCTAACCCTCACAATAAATCTAACCTCACCCTAAACCTAAACTTACCCCTCACCCTAACCATCATCCTAACCCTAAACCTAACCCAAAATCTCTCCCTAAACCTAGTCCTAACCCTAACTCTCACCTTCACCCTCACCCTCAGCCTAACCCTAACACTCACACTAACCCTAACCGTCAAGCTAAACCTCAACCTAATTCTCACACTAACCCTAACCCTAACCCTTACACTAACACTAATCCTAAACCTCAACAAAACCCTCAATAACCCTAAACCTAGACCTTACCTTAACACTTACCCTCACTCTAATCCTAACCCTCACCCTCACCCTAACCCTAACCCTCACCCTAAACCTAACCCTCACCCTAAACCTTACTCTCACCATAATACTAAGCCTAACAACAACACTCACACTAAACCTAACCCTCAGCCTAAACCTAACCCTCAATGTAAACCTAACCCTAACCCTAATCCTCACCCTCACCTTATCCCTCACACTAACCCTTTTCCTAATCCTAACTCTAACCTTCACCCTAACCCTAACCCTCTCCCTTTCCGTAACCCTCACTCTCACCAAAAACATCACCCTTACCCTTACCTTACACACACCCTAACCCTCACACTAACCCAAAACCTCACCCTAAACTAACCAAAACACACACTAAACCTCACCCTAACCCTAATGCTAACCCTAACACTCACCCTCACCCTAAAAATTAACCTAAACCTTCACCTCAACCTAACACTAACCCTAACCCTCAACCTCACCCTAAACCTGACCCTAAGCCTAACCCACACACTAAACCTTACCCTCACCCTCACCCTAAACCTAAGCTAACCCTTAACCTCACCCTAACCCTCACTCTCACCCTAACCCTAATCTAAAACCTAATCCTCAACCTAACCTAATCCTAACCCTAACCCTAACCTTCACACTAACCCTAACCCTCACCCTAACCTTAACCCTACCCCTCACCCTAAACCTCATCCTAACCCTAACCCTAAACCTAACCCTAACCCTAAACCTCACACTAACCCTAACCCTCACCCTCACCCTCACCCTCTACGTAACCATAAACCTAACCCTAAACCTAAAAATAACCCTAACCCTAACCCTTATCCTAACCCTCACCTTCACCCTCACCCTAACCCTAACACTCACTCTTAACCTAACCCTCAACCTCACCGTAACCCTAAACCTAACCCTAAAACTTACGCTCACCCTAACACTAACCCTAACCCTAAAACTAGCCATTACACTAACCCTAATCCTCAGCCTAACCCTAACCCTCAACCTAACCCTATCCCTAACCCTAACCCTCACACTCACCCTAGGCCTCACCCTAAACCTAATCCTAATCCTAACCCTCACCCTAAACCTAAACCTCACCCTATTCCCAACCCTCAATCTCACCCTCACCCTAACCCTAACCCCAAACCTAACACTCACCCTAACCCTCACCCTTACTGTAAACCTAAACCTAACCCTCACCCTAACCCACAAGCTTACCATAATCCTCACCATAACCCTAACCCTCACACTTAACATTACTCTCACCCTCAACCTAACCCTCACCCTAAACCTAACCCTCAAACTAACCTTACGCTAACCCTCACACTAACCCTCACCCTAACCATAATGCTAACCCTAACACTCACCCTGACCCTAACCCTCACCCTAAACCGAAACCTAACCCTAAACCTAACCCTATCCCTAACACTCAACCTAAACTTTACCCTCAACCTAACACTAAAACTAACCCTCACACTAACAATAAACCTCACCCTAACTCTAACCTCACCCTAACCCTAACCCTCACCCTAATCCTAACACTAACCCTCACCCTCAAACTAACATTTAACCTTACCCTCACCCTAACCCTCACACCAACCCTAACCCTAAGCCTAACCGTTCCCCTCTCCCTCACGCTCACCCTCAGCCTAAATTTAAACCTAACCCTACTCTTAACCCTAACCCTCACCTTCACTCTCAAACTAACCCTAACCCTAAACCTAACTCTAAGCATAACCCCCACACTCACCCTCACCCACACCCTAACCCAAAGCCTAACCCTCACCCTAAACCTATCTCTCACCCTAACCATAAATCTCACAATCACCCTCACCCTCACCTCACCCTAACCATAAACCTAAACCTGACCCTCACCCTAAACCTCACCCTAACCCTAATGCTAACTTTAACCCTCACACTCACCCTAAACCTCATGCTAACCCTTACTCTCACCGTAAATCTAACCCTAACCCTAACCCTCACCATGACCCTAACCCTCACATAAATCCTAACCCTAACCCTAATCCCAACCCTCATCCTAACCCTCACACTAATCCTAATCCTCACCCTAGCCCTAACCCTACCCCTCACCCTAAACTTCCTCCTAACACTGACCCTAAACCTAACACTAAGCCTCTCCCTAACCATAAACCTAACACTAATCCTAAACTCCACCCTAAACCTAACCCTCACCCTAACCCTAACCCTAACCCTAAATCTCACCCTAACCCTCACTCTCACCTTAACGCTAACCAAAACCCTAACCCCCAACCTAACCCTAACCCTAACCCTTACCCTAACCCTCACACTAACCCTAATCCTCACCCTAACACTAACCCTACCCCTCACCCTAAACTTCCTCCTAACACTAACCCTCACCCTAACCCTAAACCTCACCCTAACCGTAACCATATCCCTCACCTTCACCCTCACCCTAAACTGAACTGTAACCCTCACTCTAACCCTAACAATAACCCTAACCCTAAACCTAATCTTAAACCTCACCCTCACCCTAACACTAACCCTAACCCAAACCATCACCCTCACCCTAACCCTAACTTTAACACTAACCTTCACACTAACCCTAACCATCACCCTAAACCTAAACCTCACCCTAACACTAACCCTCACCCTAACCCACACCCTAAACATAACTCTACCCCTAAACCTCACCCTCACACTAACACTAACTCTAACCACAACCCTAACACTAAACATCACCCTAATCCTAACCCTCACACTCACACTCACAGTAACCCTAACCCTAACCCTAACAATAACCCTAACCCTAACCGTCAACCTAACACTTACCCTCACCCTAACACTAACCCTAACCAGAACACTAACCCTCACACTAAACCTAAACCTCACCCTCACCCTAACACTCATCCTAACCCTAACCCTAACCCTAACCCTCTCCCTCACCCTAGCTCTCACCCTAACCCTAATTACAACCCTCACCCTCACCCTAACCTTAATCCTCATTCTCACCTTAAAACTCACATTAACCCTAACCCTAATCCTCAATTTAACCCTCACCCTAACCATATCCCGAACCATTAGCCTAACCCTCACCCTAACCCTAACCCTCACCCTTATCTTAACCCTCACACTCAGCCTAACCCTAATCCTCATCCTCACCCTAAACCTCACACTAACCCTAACACTAATCCTCAATCTAACCCTCACCCTAACCATAACCCGAACCCTTACCCTCAACCTCACCCTAACCCTAACACTAACCCTAACTCTAACTCTAAAACTAACCCTAACCCTAAACCTCATCCTATCCCTAAACCTAACCCTCACCCTTACCATCACCCTCTGCCTAACCCTCAGCCTAATGCTAACCCTAACCTAAACCCTCACACTCACCCGCACCCTCACCCTCACCATAACTCTAACCCTAACCCTCTCCCTAACCCTAACCCTAAACCTCAACCTAAACCTCACCCTCACCCTAACGCTAACACTAACCCTAACCCTAAACCTCACACTAAACATCTCCCCTAACCCTAACGCTAACAATATCACTAACCCAAACACTAACCCTAACCCTAACCCTAACCATAACCCTCACCCTCAGCCTCACCCTCACCACAACTTAACCGTAACCATAACACTAACAATCACCCTGCCCCTAACCCTAACCCTAACCCTAACCCTCAACTCACCCTCACCGTAACCCAAATCCTAAACCTAACCCTATCCCTAACACTAAACTTCACCCTAACCCTCAACCTAGCCCTCACCCTAAACCTAATCCTAACCCTAAACCTCATCCTAACACTCACCCTAACCCTAACCCTAATCTGAACCCTAACCTGAACCCTAACACCCTCATGCTTGGCCTAAGCCTTAGCCTAAGCCTAATCCTACCCCTAATCCTAACCCTCACCCTAACCCAAACTCTAACACTACCCCTAATTCTAATCCTAAATCTCACCCTCACCATAACACTAACTCAAACCCTAACCCTAAACTGAACCTCATCCTAACCCTAACCCTAACTCTCAACCTCACACTAACCATAAATCTCACCCTAACCCTAACTCTCACCCTAACACTTAACCTCACCCTAACACTAACGGCAACACTAACACTAATGCTCACACTAACCCAAACATCACCCTAACCCTAAACCTCACCCTAACACTAACCCTAACCCTCAACCTCACCCTAGCCCTCACCCGGACCCTAACCCCCATCCTCACCCTAAACCTCACACTAACGCTAACTCTAATACTCAATCTAACTCTCACCCTCAACGTTACCCTAATCCTAACCCTCACCCTTACCATAACCCTCACCCTCAGCCTAATCCTCACCTTTACCCTTAGCATCACACCCACCCTAAACTCACCCTAACCCTCACCCTTAACTTAACCCTCACCCTAACCCTAACTCAACCCCTGAACCTCACCCTCACCTTAATCCTAATTCCAACCCTAACGCTAACACTAAACCTCACCCTAACGCTAAACCTAACCCTCACCTTCCCCCTAACCCTAACCCTAACCCTAACCCTCACACTAATCCAAACACTCACGCTAATCCTAAACCTCAGCTTAACCTTAACTCTAACCCTCACCCTCACACTAGCCCTCACCCTAACCTTAATTCTAACCCTCACCCTCACCATAACCCTAACCCTCATCCTCACCATAAACCACACACTAACCCTAACCCTAATCCTAATCCTCAATCTAACCCTAAACCTAAATCTAACACTAACCCTTACCCTAACCCTAAACCTAACCATAACCCTCAACCTTATCTTAACCCTCACCTTCAGCCTAAACCTCACCTTTACACTTACCATCATCCTCACCCTAACCCTCACCCTAAACCTAAACCTCATCCTAACACTCACCATAACCGTAAACCTAACGATCACACTAACCCTAACCCTCACCCTCAACCTCACAGTCAGCCTAAACCTAAGCCTAAGCTTAAACCTTACCCTAAACCTCACCTTCACCGTTGCCCTCACCCTAACCCTAATCCTAACCCTAACCCTCATCCTAACCCTCACCCTAACCCTAACCCTAACCATAACCCTAACCCTAATCCTCACCCCGACCCTCACGCTCAACCTAACACTAAGCCTAAGCTTAACCCTTACCCTAAGACTCACACTCACCTTCACCCTAAACCTAATCCTAACTCTAAACCTAACCCCAATCCTAAACCTCAACGTAAACTGCACCCTAAACTTAACCCTAACACTAACCCTAATCCTAACCCTAAACCTGGACATAAATCTCCCCCAAACCCTAAATGTAACCCTAAAACTAAACCTCACCCTAACCCAAATCCTAACCCTAACCCTCAACCTAACCCTCCCCCTCCCCCTCACTGTAAATCTAACACTCAACCTAACCCTCACCCAAACCCTAACCCTAACCCTAAACCTCACCCAAACACTAACATTAACCCTCACCCTCACCCTAGCCCTCACCATAACACTAATCCTAACCCTAATCCTCATCCTAACCCTCACCCTAATCCTAACCCTAACCCTCACCCTAATCCTAAGCCTAACCCTAACCCTCAACCTAAACCTAACACTCACGCTCAACGTAACCCTAACCCTTAACCTCACCTTAACCCTAAACCTAACCCGAACACTAATTCTCACCCAGACCCCAACCCTACCTCTAACACTCACGCTAACCTTAACCATCATCCTCAGCCTCACCCTAAACCTAACCCTAACACTAACTCTCACACTAACCCTAACATTAGACTCACCCTAACCCTAACACTAAAAACCTCACCCTAACCCTGACACTAACCCTCACCCTCACCCTCTCAGTAACCGTAACCCTAAGCCTAACCCTAAAAATAACCCTAACCCTAACCCTAATCCTAAATCTCACCCTCACCCTAAACCTAATCCTAACACTAACCCTCACCCTAACCCTAATCCTCATCCTTACCATAACACTAACCCTCATCCTAACCCTCACCCTAAACCTAAACCTCACCCTAACACTAACCCTAACCTTCACCCTCACCCTAGCCCTCACCCTAACCCTAATCCTAACCCAAATCCTCATCCTAAACCTCACCTTAACCCTAACCCTAAACCTCACCCTAATCCTAAGCCTAACCCTAAACCTCAACCTAACCCTAACCCTCAGCTCACCTTAACCCTAACCCTAACCTTCACCCTAACCCTAAACTTAACCTGAACACTAACTCTCAACCTAATCCTAACCCTAAACCTCACCATAACCCTAAAACTCACCTTCAGTGTAACCCTAAGCCTAGCCCTAAACCTTACGCTAACCATCACACTCACCCTAAACCTTACCCTAATCCTATTCCTAACCCTAACCCTAACCCTCACCCTCAGCCTCAAATTAACCCTAACTCTTACCCTAAACCTCACCCACAACCTAACCCTAAACCTAACCCTAACCGTAAACCTCACCCTAACCCTCACCCTAAACATAACCCTCACCCTAGCCCTCACCCTAACCCTAATCCTAACCCTACCCTCAATCTAACCCTCACCATAACCCTAACACTAACCCTCACCCTAAACCTAACCCTCACCCTCAGCCTAACCCTAAGCCTAACCCTAAACATAAACCTAACCCTCACACTCACCCGCACACTCACCCTAACTCTAAACTTCACCCTAACACTAACCCTCACCCTAACGCTCCCCCTAACTCTATATGTAACCCTAAACCTCACCCTCACCCTAACCCAAACCCTAACCGTAACCCTAAACCCCATCCTAACCCTAACCCAAACCCTAACCCTAACCATCACCTAAAACAAATCCTCACCTGCACCCTCACCCTCAGCCTAAACCTAAGCCTAAGCCTAACCCTAACCCTAACCTGCACACTCACCCTCACCTTAACCCTAACTCTAACCCTAACACAAACTCTAAACCTCACCCTAACCCTAACCCTAACCCTCACCCTCGCCCTCACAGTAACCTGAATCCTGAACCTAACCGTAAAAATAACCCTAACGCTAATCCAAACACTCACCCTAACCATAACCCTCAACCTAAACCATTCCCTCACCCTAACACTTACCTTCACACTAACACTAACCCTAACCCTAACCCTAACCCTCACACTAACACTAAACCTCACCCTCATTCTAACCCTAACATTAACCCTAAGCCTCACCCTAACCCTAACCCTCACCCTAACCTTAACTCTACCCCTAAACCTCACCCTCACTCTACCCCTAACTCTAACCCTAACCCTAACACTGAACCTCACCCTAAACCAAACCCTAACCCTCAGCCTCAACCTCATGCTCAGCCTAAGCCTAAGCCTAAGCCTAACCCTTACCCCAAACCTCACCCTCACCCTAACCCTTACCCTAATCCTAATCCTAACCCTAAGCCTAACCCTAATATTCACATTAACCCTAAACTTCACACTCACCCTCATCCTCAGTGTAAGCCTAAGCCTAACCCTAACCCTAACTATAACACTCACACTCACCCTAACCTTTACAATAATCCTAATCCTAAACCTAAGCCTAACCCTCACCCACACCCTAACCCTAACACTAACACTAACCCTAATC
Organism: Dipodomys merriami; assembly: GCF_024711535.1. Classification (NCBI taxonomy): domain Eukaryota; kingdom Metazoa; phylum Chordata; class Mammalia; order Rodentia; family Heteromyidae; genus Dipodomys; species Dipodomys merriami. The sequence goes on along the minus strand of NW_027202523.1, from coordinate 154,715 downwards.
CTCACCCTCAGCCTCACCCTAAAACTAAATCTAACACTAAACCTTACCCTCACCCTAACCCAAAACTTAAACGTAACCCTAAACCTCACCCTAACCCTCACCCTAAACCTCACCCTCACCCTAGCCCTTACCCTAACCCTAATCCTATTCCTAATACTCATCCTAACCCTCCCCCTAACCCTAACCCTAACCCTCACCCTAACCCTAATTCTAACCCTAACCATAACACTAAAAACCTATCCCTCTCCCTCACCCTCACCATAACCCTAACCCTAACAATAACATTAACCCTAACCCTAATCCTAACCCTTACCCTAACCCTAAGCCTAACCCTAACCCTCAACTTAGCCCTAACCATCACCCTTACTGTAACCCTAACCCTCATCCGAACCCTCACCGTAAACCTAACCCTAACTCGAAACCTCACCCTAACACTAACCCTAACCCTCACCCTCACCCTAGACCTCACCCTAACCCCAATCCTAACCCTAATCCTCATCCAAACCCTCACCATAACCCTAATCCTAAACCTCACCCTAACCCTAAACCTAACCCTAACCGTCAAACTAACCCTAACCCTAAACCTAACCCTAACCCTAACCCTATACCTCACCCTAACCCTAAACTTAACCTGAACCCTAACTCTCACCCTAAAACTAACCCTAACCATCACCCAAACCCTAACCCTCACCCTCACCCTCAATTTCAGTGTAACCCTAAGGAGAGCCCTAATCCTAACCGTAACCCTCACACTCACCCTAACCCTTACCCTAATCCTAATCCTAACCCTAACTCTAACCCTCACCCTCAGCCTCACCTTAACCCAAATTCTAACCCTAAACCTCATCCTCACCCTAACCCTAACCCTAAACCTCACCTAACCCTAACCCTATACCTTACCCTTACAATAGTCCTCAACCTAACCCTAATCCAACACTAACCCTCATCTTAACCCTCCCCATAACCCTAACCCTTACCCTCACCCTAAACGTAATCCTCACCCACACCATCACCCTCAGCCTAACTCTAATCCTATCCCTAACCCTAACACTCACACTACCCCTAACCCTAAACCTAAACCTCACTCTGACCCTAAACCTCACCCTCAACCTCACCCTCAGCCGAACTCTAAGCCTAATCCTTACCCTAACCCTAACCCTCACACTCCCCCTAACCCTAACCCTAATCCTAATCCTAACCCTAAACCTAACCCTCACCCTCAACCTAACCCTCAACTTAAGCCTAACCATAACATTAATCCTAACCCCAACCCTCGACCTAACCCTCCAACTAACCCTAAATATAACCCTAAAACTCACCCTCACCCTAACCCTAATCCTAACCCTAACCCTAAACCTCACCCTAACCCTAAACCTAACCCTCACCCTCACCGTCACCCTCACCATAACTCAAATGCTAACCCTAAAAATAACACTAATCCTAACCCTAAACCTAACCCTAACCCTAACCCTAATGCTGAAACTCACCCTCACCCTAACCCTAATCCTAACCCTAACCCTCACCTTAATGTAACCCTCAAACTCAACATAACCCTAACCATCATCCTAACCCTCACCCTAACCCTAAACCTAACCCTAAATCTTACCCTAACAGTAAACCTAATCATCAACCTAGCCCTCACCCTAATCCTAATCATAACCCTATTCCTCATCCTTAACCTCACCCTAACCCTTACCCTAACCCTCACCCTAACCCTAACCCTTACCCTCAGCCTGACCCTAACCCCACCCTCAGCCTAACCCTAAGCCAAACCCTAACCCTAACCCTAACCCTCACACTAACCCTAACCCTTACCCTAATCCTAATCCTAACCCTAAGCCTAACCCTCACCATCACCCTAAAACTCACCCTAACCCTAACAATAACACTAATCTTAACCCTTAACCTCAACCTCAGCCTCACCCTTACCCTAACTCTAACCCTAAATCTCACCCTCAACCTAAACCTAACCCTAACCCTAAACCTCACACTAACCCTAACCCTAAACCTCACCCTCACCCTAGGCCTTACCCTAACCCTAATCCTAACCCTCATCCTAACCCTCACCCTAACACTCACTCTAACCCTCACCCTAACCCTAATCCTAACCCTAACCCTCACTCTACCCCTAACCCTCACCCTTTACCTTAACCCTAACCTTCATCCTAACCCTCACCCTAACCCTAACCCTAAACCTTACCCTAACACTAACCCTAACGCTCAAATTCAACCTCAGCCTCACCCTTACCCTAACTCTAAAACTAAACCTCACGCTCACCATAACCCTTACCCTAATCCTAATCCTAATCCTAAGCCTAACCCTAACATTCATCCTAACCCTAAACTTCACCCTCAACTTCACCATCAGTCTAATCCTAAGCCTAACCCTAACCCTAACACTAACCCTCACACTCACCCTAACCTTTACCGTAATCCTAATCCTAAGCCTAAGCCTCACCTTCACCCTCACTCTCACCCTAAACCTAACACTAACCCTAACCCTAACCCTCACCCTCAGCCTCACCCTAAACCTAACTCTAACACTATAATTTAACCTCACCCTAACCCAAACCCTAAACATAAACCTAATCCTCACCCTAACCCTAACCCTAAACCTCATCCTCACCCTAGCCCTTACCCTAACCCTAATCCTATCCCTAATCCTCATCCTAACCCTCCCCCTAACCCTAATGCTAACCCTCACCCTAACCCTAATTCTAACCCTAACACTAACACTAAAAACCTCACTCTAAGCCTAACCCTAACCCTCATCCTCACCCTCACTGTAACTGTAATCCTAACCCTAACAATAACATTAACCCTAACCCTAATCCTAACCCTCACATTCACCCTAACCTTAACCGTTACCCTAACCCTAACAATAACATTAACCCTAACCCTCATCCTAACCCTCACCCACACCCTAACTCTAATGCTAACACTAACCCTCACCCTAAAACTAACCCTAACCCTAAACCTCACCCTAACACTAACCCTAACCCTCAACCTTACCCTAGCCCTCACCCTAACCCTAATCCTATCCCTAACCCTCATGCTAACCCTCACACTAACCCTAAGGATAAACATCACCCTAAGCCTAATACTCATATCCACCCTTACCCTCAGCCTAACCCTAAGCCTAAGCCTAAGCCTAACCCTAACCCTCACACTCACCCTCACCCTAACACTTATCCTAACCCTAATCCCAACCCTAACCCTAAACCTCAACCTAACCCTCACCCTATACCTAATGCTAACCCTAACACTAACCCTAAACCTGACCCTCAACCTAACCCTCCCCCTCAACCTAACTCTAACCCTAAACCTCACCCTGACCCTATCCCTAATCCTAACCCTAAGCCTAAACCTCACCCTAACCCTAAACCTAACCCTCACCCTCTCCCTCACCCTTACCCAAACCGAAAGTCAAAACCTAACCCTAACATTAACACTAATCCTAATCCTAAAACTAACCCTAACCCTAACCCTAACCTTCACCCACAGCCTCACCCTCACTGCAAATATAACAGTAACCATAACACTTACAACAACCCTAACCGTAATCCTAACCATGATCCACTCCCTAACCCTAATCATAACCCTAACCATCACGCTAACATTAACCCTCACCCTCACTGAAACCTTAACCCTCATCTTAACTCTCACCCTAACCCTAAGCCTAACCCTCACCCTAAACCTTAACCTCACCCTAATCCTAACACTAAGCCTAACCTAAACCTCACCCTAACCCTCACCCTCAGCCTAATCCTAACCCAAACCCTAATCCTCAACCTAACCCTCACTCTAACCCTAACCCTAACAATAAACCTCACATTAACCCTAACACTGAACCTAACCCTAACCCAAAACCTCACCCTAACCCTGATGCTAACTCTAACCCTCACCATTACCAGAACCCTAAACCTAACCATAAACCTCCCCTTAAGGCTAACTCTAACCCTAAACCTAACCCTAACCCTCACCCTAACCCTAACCTTCAACTTCACCCTCACCCTCAGCCTAACCCTAAGCCTAACCCTAACACTAACCCTAACCCTCACACTCACCCTCACCTTAACCCTAATCCTAAACTTACCCTATCCGTAAACCTAACCCTCACCCTAACCCTCACCCTAAGCCTAACCCTACCACTAACCCTAACCCTAACCCTCACCCTAACCCTCACCCTTACCCTAACTCTAACCCTAAACCTCAACTTCACCGTAACCCTAAATCTAACCCTAACCCTAACCCTAAATCTCACCCTAACCCTAAGCCTAAACCTCACCCTCACCCTCAACCTCACCATAAACATAAACCTAACCCTAAAAATAACCCTAACCCTAACCCTAAACCTCACCCTAACCATAACCCTCACCCTAACGCTAAACCTCACCCTAACATTTACCCTCACCCTAACACTAACCCTCACACTAAACCTAAACCTCACCATAACCCTAAACATCACCCTAACCCTAACCCTAACCCTAACCCTCACCCTAAACCTAATTCTAACACTAACCCTCACCCTAACCCTAACCGTCATCCTCACCCTAACATTCACCCTAACCCTAACCCTCACCCTTACCGAAACACTCGCCCTCAGACTAACCCTCACCTTTAACCTTAACGACACCCTCAAACTAACCCACACACTAACCATAAACTTAACCTCAACCCTAACTCTCACCCTAACCCTAACCCTAACACTCACCTAACACTAACCCTCATCTTTACCCTCAACCTCAGCCTAACCCTAAGCCTAAACCTAATCCTAATCCTAACCCTCACACTCACCCTTTCATTAACCCTAATCCTAAACCTCACCCTCACCCTACCCCTCACCATAACCCTAATCCTAAACCTAACCCTCACCCTAACCCTAACACACACCCTCAGCCTAACCCTCACACTAACTCTAACCCTAACACCAGCCCTAACAATAAGCCTCGGCCTAACCCTCACCCTAAACCTATCTCTAACGCTCAACCTCAAACTCACACTGACCCTAAACCTAACCCTAACACTAAACCTCACCCTAACACTAACCATAAACCTCACCCTCACCCTAACCCTCACCCTAACCCTGATCCTAAACCTAACCCTCATCCTAAACCTCACCCTCACCCTAACCTTAACCCTCACCCTAACCCTAACCCTTACCCTCAACCTAACTCTCAGACTAACCCTAAGCCTAACCCTAAGCCTAACCCTAACCCACTCACTCACCGTCAACCTAACCCTAATCCTAACCATAACCCTAACCCTAAATCTCACACTAACCCTAAACATAAAATTAACCCTAACCCTAACCCTCATCCTAACCCTCACCTGAACCCTAACTCTAAACCTAAACCTCAACCTTACGCTAACCCTAACTCTAACGGTAACCGTAAACCTCTCCCTAACCCTAACTCTCACTCAAACCCTCACCGTAACCCTAACCCTCACCCTAACCATAACCCTCACCCTAAACCTAACCCTCACCCTAAACCTTACCCTCCCCCTAAACATAACCCTCACCCTAACCCTAACCCTCACCCTAACCAAAACCCTCATCCTAATCCTAACCCTCTCCCTAACACTTACCCTCACCCTAATACTATCGCTCATTATAACACTAACCATCACACTAACCCTACCTCTCACCCTAACCCTAAACCTCACCCTAACCCTAACCGTCAGCATCACCCTAGCCCTCACTCTAACCCTATTCTAACCCTAACCCTCACCCTAGTCCTAAACCTCATCCTCACCCTAAACTCACACTAGTGCTAACCCTAATCCTCAATCTAACCCTCACCCTTACCCTAACCCTCACCCTAACCCTTACCCTAACGTCACCCTAATCCTAACCCTCACCCTTAGGGGAACACTCACCCTCACCCTAACCCTCACCTTTACTCTTACCATCACGCTCATCCTAACCCTAATCCTAACCCTAACCCTCATCCTAACACTCAACCTAAACCTAACCCTGTCCATCACCCTAACCCTAACCCTCAGCCTCACCCTCAGCCTAACCCTAGGACTAAGCCTAACCCTAAACCTAAACCTCACCCTCACCCTAGCCCTCAGCCTAAACCTAATCCTAACCCTAACCCTCATCCAAACCCTCACCCTAACCCTAACCCTAACCATCACCCAAAACCTATTCCTCACCCCCAACATCACCCTCAGCCTAACACTAACCATAACCCTCACCCTCAGTCTCACCCTCACCGCAAACTTAACCCAAACCAAAAACCAAAACACTAACAATTACCCTAACCCTCAACTAAGCCTAACCCTCAAACTAAACCTAACCCTAATCCTAACCCTAACCCTAATCCTAAACCTAACCCTAATCCTCAGCCACACCCTCATCCTAACCCAAATCCTAACCCTAACCCTCACCGTAACCCTAAGTCTAAGCCTAACCCTAACCCTAAAGCTCACACTCTCCCTCACCCTAACCCTGATCCTAAACCTAACCCTATCCCTAACACTAACCCTCACCCTAACACAAACCCTAGCCCTCACCCTAACCCTAATCCTCACCCTAACCCTCACCCTCATGCTCCGCCTAAGCCTAAGCCTAAGCCTAAACCTAAGCCTAACCCTAACCCTCACACTTACCCTAACAATAACACTAACACTAACTCTAACCCTAAAACTAACCATCACACTAGCCCTAACTCTAACCCTAACCCTAAACCTAAACCTAATCCTATCTCCAAGCCTAAACCTCAACCTTACCCTTACCCTAACAGTAACCGTAACCGTAACCCTAACAATAACCTTAACCCTAACCCTAACACTCACCCTAACCATAACCCTAACGCTAACCCTAACTCTCACCCTAACACAAACCCTAACCCTAACACTAACACTCACACTAACCCTAACCATCACCCTAACCCTAAACCTCACCCTAACACTAACCCTAACCCTCATCCTCACGCTAGCCCTGACCCTAACCCTAATTCTAACCCTAACCCTCACCCTAAACCTCATCGTCACCCTAAACCTCACACTACCCCTAACCCTAATCCTCAATCTAACCCTAACCCTAACCCTTACACTAACCCTCAACCTAAACCTAACCCTCACCCTTACTGTAACCCTCAGGCTCATACTAACCCTCACTCTAACCCGAACCCTCATCCTAAAACTCATCCTAAACCTAACCATATCCATCACCATAACACTAACCCTCACCCTGACCATCACCCTCAGCCTAAACCTATGCCTAAGCCTAAACCTAACCCTAACCCTCACTGTCAACCTAGCCCTCACCCTAACCCTAATCCTACCCCTAAACCTCATCCTAACCCTCACCCTAACCCTAAGGCTAACCATCACCCTAAGCCTAATACTCACCCCCACCCTCACACTCACCCTAACCCTAAGCCTAACACTCACCCTAACCCTAACCCACACCCTCATCTAAACCTCATCCTATCCCTAACCCTAACCCTAATGCTCACAGTCACCCTAACCCTAACCCTCAAACTCACCTCACACTCAGCTTAAACCTAAGCCTAACCATAACCCTAAACCAAACCCTCACAATCACCCTCACCCTAAGCCTAACCCTAAACCTAATCCTAACCCTCACCCTCACCTTCACCCTAACCTTAACCCTAACCCCAACCCTCAACCGAAACCTCACCCTCAACCTCACCCTAACCCTCACCCTCAACCTAAACATCACCCTAAACCTAACACTCACCCTAACTCTTAGCCTAACCCTCACCCTAACCCTAAACCTCACCCTCACCCTCACCCTCAGGCTCACCCTAACCCTAATCCTAACCCTAACCCTCACCCTCATCCTCAAACTAAACCTATCCCTAACCCTAACCCTCACCCTAACCGTAACCTCTAACCTAAGCCTAAGCCTCAACATAACCCTAAAACTAACCCTAACCCTAACCCTAATCCTCACTCTCACCCTCAACCTAAGCCTAAGCCTATCCCTAACCCTCACACTCACCCTTACCCTAAAACTAAGCCTAAGCCTCACCCTCACCCTCAACCTCAACCTAAACCTAACCCAAACACTCATCCGAACCTTCACCCTCACACTCACACTAACACTCAACCTCACCCTAAACATCACCCTAACCCTAACCCTCACCATAACCCTAACCCTCACATTAACCCTAACCCTCAATCTAACCCTAACCCTCAACCTAACCCTTACCCTCACCCTAACACTAAGACTAATCCTAACTTGAACCCTCACAGTAACCCTAAACCTCACCCTAACCCTAACCCTCACAGTAAACCTAACCCTCACCCTAACCATAACCCTACACCTCACCCTACCCCTCACTCAAACCCTAACCCCAACCCTAACCCTCACCCTCAACGTCACCCTAACAATCACCCTAACCCTAACCCTCACCCAAACCCTAACTCTCACACTCTCAAGAACACTCATTCTAACTCTAACACTCACCCTCAAAATAAACATAACCCTAACCCTAACCCTCACCATAACCGTAACCCTAACCCTCACACTAACAGTAACCCTAACCTCACCCTCACTCCAACCCTCACACTTAACTTATCCTCACCCTAACCCTAACCCTCACACTAACCCTAACCTTAACTCTAACCCTACACCTCACCCTACCTCTAACCCTTACCCTCACCATAAACCTAACCCTTACCCTCACCCTCACCCTAACCCTCACCGTAGCATTAACCCTCATCCTAACACTAACACTTATCCATACCTTAACCTTCAATGTCACCCTCACCCTAACACTCACCCTCATTCTACACATCACCCTAAACATAACCCTCACCCTAACCCTAACCCTATCACTTACCTTAACCCTAACAATCACCCTAACCCTCACCCTAACCCTAACTTCCAACCTAACACTAACCCTAACCCTAACACTAACCCTCACACTAACCCTAACCATCACCCTAACCCTAAACCTAACCCTAACACTAATCCTAACCCTCACCCTAACCCTAGCCCTCACCCTAACCCTAACCCTCATCCTCACCCTAAACCTAACACTAACCCTAACACTAATCCTCAATCTATTCCTCACCCTCACCATAACACTTTCCCTAACCCTCACCCTAACCCTAACCCTCAACCTTACCGTAACCCTCACCCTTGGCCTAAACCTCACCTTTATCCTTACCGTTACCCCCACCGTAAACCTCACCCTAAACCTAACCCTCACCCTAACCCCCACCCTAAACATAACTCTACACCTAAACCTCATCCTCACACTAACCCTAACTCTAAGCATAACCCTAACACTAAATGTCACCCTAACCCTAACCCTCACACTCACCCTCACAGTAAACGTAACCCTAACCCTACCCTAAAAATAACATCTTATCCTAACCCTTAACCTCATCCTCACCTAAACCTCACACTTAACTGAACCCTCATTGTAACTCTAACCCTAATCATCACCCTCACCGTCACCCTCACGCTAACCCTAACCCTAACCCTCACCCTAACCCTAAACCTCACCCTAATCCTGACCTTAATCCTCACCTGCACCCTCACCCTAACCCTAAACCTAACCCTCACCCTAACCCGAAGGCTAACTGTAACACTCACCCTAACCCTCACGCTATCACTTACCCACACCACAAACCTAACCCTAAATTTAACCCTCACCCTCACCCTAAACCTCACCCTAACCCTAAACCTAATCCTAACGCTCACCCTCACCCTAACCCTCACCCTCACCCTAACCCTCATCATAACCCTAATCCTCACCCTCACCCTCACCCTAACCGTAACCCTCACACTAAACCTAACCCTCACCCTAAACCTAACCCTACAGCTCACCCTAAACCTCAACCTAAACTTAACCCTAACCCTAAACTTCACCCTCACGCTGGCCCTCACCCTAACCCTAATTCTAACCCTAACCATCAACCTAACCCTCATCGTCACCCTAAACCTCACACTACCCCTAACCCTAATCCCATATCTAACCCTAACCCTAACCCTTACACTAACCCTCAACCTAAACCTAACCCTCACCCTTACTGTAACCCTCAGGCTTATACTAACCGTCACCCTAACACGAACCCTCATCCTAACCCTCACCCTAAACCTAACCATATCTATCACCATAACACTAACCCTTACCCTCACCATCACCCTCAGCCTAAACCTATGCCTAATCCTAAACCTAACCCTAACCCTCACTTTCAACTTAGCCCTCACCCTAACCCTACTCCTACCCCTAACCCTCATCCTAACCCTCACCCTAACCCTAAGGCTAACCATCACCCTAAGCCTAATACTCACCCCCACCCTCACCCTCACCCAAACCCTAAGCCTAACACTCACCCTAACCCTAACCCTCACCCTCATCTAACCCTCATCCTATCCCTAACCCTAACCCTACTGCTCACAGTCACCCTAACCCTAACCATCAAATTCACCTCACCCTCAGCTTAAACCTAAGCCTAACAATAACCCTAACCCTAACCCTCACAATCACCCTCACCCTAAGCCTAACCCCAACCCTAAACCTAACCCTCACCCTCACCTTCACCCTAACCTTCACCCTAACCCAAACCCTCAACCGAAACCTCACCCTCAACCTCACCCTAATCCTCACCCTCAACCTAAACATCACCCTAAACCTAACGCTCACCCTAACCCTTAGCCTAACCCTCACCCTAACCCTAAACCTCACCCTCAAAATCACCGTAACCTCTAACCTAACCCTAAGCCTCAACATAACCCTAAAACTAACCCTAACCCTAAACCTTACCCTAACCCTAACCCTCACCCTCACCCTCAAGCTAAGCCTAAGCCTATCCCAAACCCTCACACTCACCCTTACCCTAAAACTAACCCTAAGCTTCATCCTCAAAGTCAACCAAAACCTAAACCTAACCCAAACACTCATCCGAACCGTCACCCTCACACTCACACTAACCCTCAACTTCACCCTAAACATCACCCTAACCCTAACCCTCACCATAACCCTAACCCTCACATTAACCCTAACCCTGAATCTAACCCTAACCCTCAACCTAACCCTTACCCTCACCCTAACACTAAGACTAATCCTAACTTGAACCCTCACAGTAACCCTAAACCTCACCCTAACCCTAACCCTCACAGTAAACCTACCCCTCACCCTAACCCTAACCCTACACCTCACCCTACCCCTCACTCTAACCCTAACCACAAACCTAACCCTCACCCTCACCGTCACCCTAACACTCACCCTAACCCTAACCCTCACCCAAACCCTAACTCTCACACTCTCAAGAACACTCATCCTAACTCAAACACTCACACTCAAAATAAACATAACCCTAACCCTAAACTTCACCATAACCGTAACCCTAACCTTCACACTAACAGTAACCCTAACCCTCACCCTCACTCCAACCCTCACACTTACCTTATCCTCCCCCTAACCCTAAACCTCACACTAACCCTAACCTTAACTCTAACCCTACCCCTCACCCTAACTCTAACCCTAACCCTCACCATAAACCTAACCCTTACCCTCACACTCACCCTAACCCTCACCGTAACATTAACCCTTCCCTAACACTAACCCTCATCCATATATTAACCTTCACTGTCACCCTCACCCTAAACATAACCCTCACCCTAACCCTAACCGTATCACTTACCTTAACCCTAACACTCACCCTAACCCTCACCCTAACCCTAACTTCCAACCGAAAATTAACCCTGACCCTAACCCTAATGCTAACCCTCACCCTAACCCTAAACCTCACCTGACCCTTACCCTCACTCAAACCCTAACCCTCACACTATCCCTAACCCTCACCCTAAACCTAAAACTACCCCTCACCCTAACCCTCACTCTAACCCTAACCCCAACCCTAAACCTCACCCTCACTGTCACCCTAACACTCACCTTAACCCTCAACCTTACCCTCACCCTAACCCTAACCCTAACCCTAACCCTCACCCCCACACTAACCCTCACCCTAAACCTTAACCTCATCCTCACCCTAACCATAAACCCTACCCTAACCCTAACCCTAACCCTAAAACTCACCCTAGCCCTCACCCTAACCTTAATTCTAACCCTAATCCTAAACCTCATCCTCACCCTAAACCTCATATTAACCCTAAACCTAATCCTCAATCTAACCCTCACCCTAACCCTAACCCTACCCCTTATCCTAACCCTCACCTTAACCCTAACCCTAACCCTCACCCCAACCCTCACCCTAAACCTCACCATCACCCTAAATCTGACCCTAACCCTAACAATAACCCTAACCCTCACCAGAATCCTAACCCTCACCCTGACCCTAACCCTCACCCTAACCCTAACCCTAATCCTAAGCCTAACCCTCAGCCTAACGTTCACCCTAACCCTAAGGATAACCCTAACTCTAACCCTCACCCTAACACTCACTCTAACCCTAACCCTCACCATAACCCTAAAACTCACCCTAATCTTAACCCTTAACCTCATCCTAACCCTCACCCTCACCCTACACCTCAACCTAAACCTTATCCTAACCTTCACCCTAATCCTAACCATCACCCTTAGGGGAACACTCACCCTCAGCCTAACCCTCACATTTACTCTTATGGTCATGCTCACCCTAACCCTCACTCTAACCCTAACCCTCATCCTAACACTCACCCTAACCCTAACCCTATCCATCACCCAAACATTAACCCTCACCCTTACCCTAACACTCAGCCTAACCCTATGCCTAAGCCTAACCCTAACCCTAACCTTCACCCTCACCCTAGCCCTAACCCTAAACCTAATCCTAACTCTAACCCTCACCCTAACCCTAACCCTAACCACCAACCAAAACCTATTTCTCACCTCCACCCTCAGCCTAACCGTAAGCCTAAGCCTAACCCTAACCTTAACCCTCAACCTCACCCTAGCCCGCACCCTAACCCTAATCCAAACCATAAGCCTCATCCTAACCCTCATCCTAAACCTAACCCTAAACCTCAACCTAACCCTAACCATAACCCTCAACCTAACCCTAACCCTCACCCTCACCGTAACCCTAACCCTAAACCTCACCCTAAACCAAAACCTAACCCAAACCCTAAACCTCACCCTAAACCTAACCCTAAACGTAACCCTCACCCTAGACCTCACCCTAACCCGAATCCTAACCCTATACCACATCCTAACCCTCACCTTAACCCTAACCCTCACCCTCCACCTCAGCCTAAAACTAAGCCTAAGCCTAACCCTAACCCTAACCCTCACACTCACCCTCATCCTACCCTTAATCCTAAATCTAACCCTATCCCTAACCCTAACCCTCACCCTCACCCTAGCCCTAAAGCTAAACCAAATCCTAACCCTAACCCTCATCCTAAACCTCACCCTAACCCTAACGCTAACCATCACCCAAAACCTATTTCTCACACCCACCCTTACCCTCAGCCTAACCCTAAGCCTAAGCCTAACCCTAACCCTAACTCTCACGCTCACCCTAGCCTGCACCCTAACCGTAATCCAAACCATAAACCTTACCCTCACCCTAACCCTAACCCTCAACCTCACCGTAAGCCTAAACCTAAGCCAAACCCTAACCCTAACACTAATCCTCACACCCACCTTCACCCTAACCCTAATCCTAATCCCACCCCTAACCCTACCTGTCACCCTAACCCTAACCCTCACCCTAACCATAAAACTAACACTGACCGTAAACCTAACCCTCACCCTACCCTAACTCTAAACCTAAACCTCAACCTCATCCTAAGCCTAAGCCTAATCCTAACCCCAAACCTCAACCTAAACATAACCCTAAACCTCAAGTTCATCCTAACCCTCATCCTAATCCTCACCCTAACCATCACCTTAACTCTAAGCCCCACCCTCAACCTCACCCTCAGCCTAACTTTAAGCCTAACCCTAACACTCATCCCAACCCACACACTCACCCACACCCTAACCCTTATCCTAATCCTAACCTTAACAATAACCCTAAGCCTAACACTAACCCTCATCAGAAACATAACCCTTACCCTATCCCTAACCCTCACCCTAACACGCTCAATCTAACACTAACCCTTACTCTAACACTAACCCTCATACTAACCCTAACCCTAAACCTCACCCTAACCCTAACCCTAAACTTCAACCTAACCAAGCCCTCACCCTAACCCTAATTCTAACCCTAAGCCTCAACCTAACCATAACCCTCATCCTCACCCCAAACCTCACATTAACCCTAAACTTAGTCCTCAATCTAACCCTCACCCTAACCCTAACCCGAACCCTTAACTTAACCCTCAACCAAACCCTAACCCTCACCCTTATCGTAACCCTCACCCGCAGCCTAACCCTCACCTTTACCCTTACAATCACCCTCACACTAACCCTCACCCTTACCCTAACCCTCACCAAAGCCCTCACCCAACCCTAACCCTAACCCTCACCCTCACCCTCACTCTCATCGTAATACTAACCCTATCACTATTCCTAACCCTAAACCTCATCCTCACCCTAACCGTCACCCTAATTCTTTTTTTTTAATTTAATTTTATTTTATTTGAGAACATACTGTACAGAGGGGCTACAATTACATGGGCAGGATAATGCATACATTTCTTACCAAGCATTGCAGCCTCCTCCTTTGTTTACCCTTCACTTCCCTTCCCCGCCTCCCTCCTCCCCCCACCCAATTATACCCCCCTCCCCCACCCAATTATACCCCCCTCCCCCCCACACCGACATTGTAAAGCTGGTTTTGACATGACATTTTGTACTTCTCATTGTTGCAACAGGTCCACCTGAATCCTTAAACGACTTGTTTGTCCCCATCTCCTCCACATGTTATACTGACATCAAATATAGTGAAAGCGGGGGTTACACTGTGGGGGAGGGACATACAAAGCAACATCACCCTAAACCTCACCTTCACCCTCACCCTCAGCCTCAGCCTAAGCCTAAGCCTAACCCTAACCCTAAACCTAACCCTCACCCTTACCGTCAACCTCAACGTAACTCTAACCCTAAACCTAACAATAACACTAATCCTAACCCTAAACCTAACCTTAACACTAACCGTAACCCTAATCCTAACACTCACCCTCACCCTAACCCTAATCCTAACCCTAACCCTCACACTAACCTTCACCCTCACCCTCATTGTAACCCTAACCTTCATCCAAAACCTCACCCTAACCCTAAACCTAACCTTAACCCAAAACCAAACCCTAACACACACACTCACCCTCACCCTAACTCTAATCCTAACCCTAACCCTATAACCCTGAACGTCGCCCTAACTCTCACACTAACCCTAACCCTAACACTAACACTAACCCCAAACCTCAACCTAACCCTCACCCTAACCCTAACTCTAACCCTCACCCTAACCCTCACCCTCACCTTCACTGTAACTGTAACCGTAACCCTAACCCTAACAATAAACCTAACCCAAACCCTAACCCTCACTCTAACCATAACGCTCACCCTAACCCTAAACCTCACACTAACCCTAACCCTAACCCTAACCCTCACCCTCACCCTAGCCCTCACCCTAATTCAAACCCTCACCCTCAACCTAACCGTAACCCTTACCTGAACCCTAAACCAAACCCTAACCCTCAACCTTATCTTAAACTTCACCATAAGCCTAAACCTCACCTTTACCATTAACATAATCCTCACCCTAACCCTAAACCTCATTCTAACCGTCAACCTAAGCATCACCCTAAACCTAACCCTCAACCTCAAACACACACTCAGACTAAGCCTAAGCCTAATACTAAGCCTTACCCTAACCCTCACCCTAGCCCTCACCGTAACCCTAACCCTAACCCTAACCCACAAACTAACCCTCACCTTAACCCTAACCGTAACCATCACTCTAGTCCTAATCCTCACCCCCACCCTCACCCTCAGCCTAACCCTAGGCCTAAGACTAAACCTATCACTAAACTTCACACTCACCCTACCTTAACCCTAATCCTAACCCTAACCCTAACCCTAACCCTAAACCTCAACCTCACCCTCACCCTAACCCTAATCCTAACCCTAACCCTAAACCTCACACTAACCCTAACACTCACCCTCAACTTCAACCTCACCATAACTTAAACCTAACCCTAATCCTAAACCTAACCCTAAGCCTAACCCTAAACCTCAACATAACCCTCACCTTAACCTTAACCCTAACACTTAGCCTAACCCTAACCTTCGACCTTACCCTCCCCCTAATCCTAAATCTAACTATAAACCTCACCCTCACCCTTACCCTAAACCTCACCCTAACCCTAACCCTAACCCTCACCCTCACCCTCACCCTCACGGTAACTCTAACCCTAACCCTAACAATAAAACTAATCCTAACCCTAAACCTAACCCTAACCTTAACCCTAACCCTTATCCAAAAACTCACCCTAACCCTAACCCTCACCCTAACCCTAACCCTCACCCTCACCATAACCCTAACCCTCACCCTCACCGTGACCGTAACCCTAATCGTAACCCTCACCCTAAGCCTAACCCGAACCTTAAACCTCTTGCTAACACTAACCCTAACCCTCACATTCATTCTAGCCCTCACCCTAACCCTAATCTTAACCCTAATCCTCATCCTACACCTGACCCTAACCCTAACCCTAACTCGCATCCTAACTCTAAACCTAACCCTAACCCTCAACCTAACCCTAACCCTCATGGTCACACTAAACGTAACCTGAACTCTAACTCACACCCTAACCCTAACTCTAACCCTCACCCTAACCCTAAACCTCTCCCTCAGCCTAAACCTAAGCCTAACCCTAACCCTAACACTAACCCTCACACTGACACTAACCCTTACCCTAATCCTAATCCTAACTCTAAGCCTAACACTCAACCTCACCCTAACCCTCACCCTAACCCTAACTCTAATGCTAACACTCACCCAAACCCTAAACCTCACCCTCACCCTAGCCCTCATCCTAACCCGAATCCTAACACTAACACTCCTGCTAACCCTCACCCTAACACTAATCCTAACCCTAACCCTCACCCTCACCCTAACCCTAACCCTCACCCTTACCCTCACCCTCACCCTCAACCTAAGCCTAAGCCTAACCCTAACCCTCAGATTCACCTTAACCCTAACCCTAATCCTAACCCTAATCCGAACCCTAACCCGAACCCTCACCTGAACCCTCACCTTAACCCTAACCCTAACATTAACCCTAAACCTAACCCACACCCTCAGATTCACCCTAATCCTAACTCTAACAATAAACGTCACCCTGACCCTCACCCTAACCCTAACCTTAAACCTAAACCTCACCCTAACCCTAAAACTCAAACTCACCCTCAGCCTAGCCCTCACCTTAACCCTAATCCTAACCCTAAACCTCATCCTAAACCTCCCCATAATCCTAATCCTAACCCTCACCCTAACCCTAAATTTCTCACCCTCAACCTCACCCTCAGCCTCACCCTCAGCCTAACCCTAACTCTAACCCTAACCCTCACCCTAAACCTAACCCTCATCCTCACCCTCACCCTAACTCTAATCCTAACCCTAACCCTAACCCTTACCTTCACACTCACCCTCACTTTAACCCTAATCCTAAACCTAACCCTATCACTAACCCTCACCCCCACAGTAAAACTCACCCTAACCCTTACCCTAACACTAACCCTAACCCTAATCCTAACCGTCACCCTAACCCTAACTCTAACCCTTAACCTCAACCTCACCGTAACCCTAACCCTAACCAAAATCCTAAAGCTCACCCTAAACCTAAACCTTAGCCTAACACTTACCCTCACCCTAACACTAACACTAACCCTAACACTAACCCTCACACTAATGCTAACCTTCACCCTAAACCTAAACCTCACCCTAAATCTAACTCTAACCCTCAACTTCAACTTAGCCCTCACCCTAACCCTAACCCTCATCCTCACACTAAACCTCACACTAACCCTAACACTAATCCTCAATCTAACCCTGTCCATCACACTAACCATAACCCGAAACCTCACCCTTACCTTAAACTTAACCCTCAGCCTAACCCTCACCTTTATTCTTATTGTCACCCTCATCCGAACCCTCACCCTAACCCTAACCCTCATCCTAACCCTCACCCTAACCATAACCCTAACCGTCACTCTAACCCTAACCCTCACCCTCACCTTCAACCTCAGCCTAACACTAAGCCTAAGCCTAAACCTATCCCTAAACCTCACACTCACCCTAGCCCTCACCCTAACCCTAATCCTAACCCTAACCCTCATCCTAACACTAAACCTAACCATAAACTAAACCAGGACTCTCAACCTAAACCTCACCCCCACCCTCACCCTCAGCCTAACCCTAAGCCTAAGCATAAGCCTAACCCTATCCCTAACCCTCACACTCACCCTCACCCTAACCCTAATCCTAACCCTAATCCTAACCCTAAACCTAAACCTCAACTTAAATCTCACCCTAAACCTAACCCTAACCCTAAACCTCACCCTTACCTTAGTCCTCACCCTAACCCTCTCCCCAAACCTAAGCCTCACCCTCACCCAAACCCGAACCTTAACCCTCACCCTAACCGTACCCTTAAAATTAACCCTAAACCTCACCCTAACCCTAACAATAACCCTCACAATCACCCTAGCCCTCACCCTAACCCTAATTGTAACCCTAAACCTCATCCTAACCCTCACCCTAACCCTAACCCTAACCCTCACCCTAACCCTAAACCTAATTCTAACCCTCAAACTAGACCTAACCCTCACCCTCACCATAACACTAACCCTAATACTCAGCCTAACTCTAAACCTAACCCGAACAATAAACCTCGCCCTAACCCTAACCCTAATCCTCACGCTCACCCTAGCCCTCATCCTAAACCTAATCCTAACCGGAACCCTCATGCTGACCCTCACCCTAACCCTAACCCTAACCCTAACCTTAAACCAAGCCCTAATCCTATCCCTCACCCTATCCCTAAACTTAACCCTAACCCTAATCCTCACCCTCACAATAGCCCTCACACTAACCCTTATTCTTAAACCTAACCCTCATCCTAACCCTCACCCTAACCCTAACCTAACCCTAACATTAACCGAACCCTAACCCTCAAACTCACCCTCACCCGAACCTTAATCCTACACCTAACCCTATCCCTAACACTAAACCTGACCCTAAAACTCATGCTAAACCTAACCCAAACACTAACCGTAACACTAACCCTCACACTAACCCTCACCTTAACACAAACTCTAAGCCTAAACCTCACCCTCACCCTAACACTAAACCTCACCCTCAACCTCTCCCTCAGCCCATCACTATGCATAACCCTAACCCTAACACTAACACTCACACTCACCCTCACCCTAACCCTCAGGCTTACCCTAAGACTAAGCTTAAGAATAACCCTAACAATAACCCTCACCCTAACCATAACAATCACCCTAACCCTAACACTCACACTAAGCCTAACACTAACCCTCACCCTCACCCACAGCCTCACCCTAACCCTAACCCTCACCCTGACCCTAACTCTAAGCCTCAACCTCATGCTCTGCCTTAGTTTAATTCTAAGCCTAAGCCTAACCCGAAACCTCACCTAACCCTAAACCGAACACTAATCCTAACTCTAACCCTAAACCTCACCCTCACCCTAACCCTAACCCTAACCCTAACTCTAAACCTCATCCTAACCCTAACACTCACCCTCACCCTAGCCCTCACCCTAACCCTAATCCTAACAATAAATCTCATCCTAACCCTCACCCTAACCCTAACCCTAACCTTCACCCTAACCCTAGCCCTAACCCTAACCCTAACCATCAACCTAATCCTAACCCTCACTCTCACCGTAAACCTAACCCTAACCCTCACCCTAACCGTAAACTTAACTGGAAAACTAACTCTCACCCTAGCCCTAAACCTAACCCTCAGCATAACCCTAACCCTCACCCTCACCATCATCCTCAGCCTAACCCTAAACCTAATCCTAATCCTCACACTCAACCTAACCCTTACCCTAATCCTAATCCTAACCCTAAGCCTAAACCTCACCCTAACCCTAAATCTAACGCTAACCCTAACCCAAACCCTCAAAATCAGCCTTACCCTAACCCTAACTCTAAACCTAAACCTCACTCTCACCCTAATTCTAACCCTAAACCTCACCCTAACCCTAACCCTAACCCTAAACCTCATCTTCACCCTAGCCCTCACCCTCACCCTAATCCTAAGCCTAACCCTCATCCTAACACTCACCCTAACCCTAACCCTCACCCTATGCCTAACCCTCACCCTCAGCCTCAGCCTAAGCCTAAGCCTAAGCCTAACCCTAACAATAACCCTCACACTCACCCTAACCCTTACTCTAATCCTAATCCTAACCCTAACCCTAACCCTCACCCTCACCTTAACCCTAACCCTAACACTAACCCTAAACCTAAACCTCACCCTCAGCCTCAACCTAACCCTAACACTAATCATAATCTCACCCTCAACCTAAACCTAACCCTACACCTCAACCTAATCCTAAACATAAACCTCACCCTCAGCCTAGCCCTCCCCCTAACCCTAATACTAACCCTAACCCTCATCCTAACCCTCCCCCTATACCTACCCTTAACCCTCACCCTCACCCTCACCCTCAGCCTAAGCCTAAGCCTAACCCTAACCCTCACACTCACACTCACCCTAACCCTAACGCTAATCCTAATGCTGACACTAACCCGAAACCTCACCCTCACCCTAACCATCACCATAACCCTAATCCTAATATTAACCCTAAACATAACCCACACCCACAGCCTCACCCTAACGCTTACTCTAACCCTAAATGTCACCCTGACCCTAACTCTAAACCTGATCATAAACCTCACCCTAACCCTAAACCTAAACCTCACCCTTACCCTAGCCCTCACCCTAACCCTAATCCTAAACCTAAACCTCATCCTAACCCTCCCCTTAAACCTAAGCATAACCCTCACCTTAACCCTAACTTTCTCACCCACAATCTCACCCTCAGCCTAACCCTAAGCCTAACCCTAACACACAAACTCACCCTAAGCCTAACCCTAAGTCTAACCCTCAACCTAACCCTAACCCACACACTTACGCTCACCATAACCCTAATCCTAAACCTAACCCTAACCCTCTCCCTCCCCCTAACACTCACCGTAACCCTAACCCTAACACTAACCCTAACCCTAACCCTCAACCTAACCCTCACTCTAACCCTGACTCTAACCCTAATCCTCACACTCACACTAACCCTAACTCTAACCCTAATCCAAACCCTAAACCTCACCCCAACCCTAACCCTAACCCTCATCCTCACCGTAACCGTAAATATAAACCTTACCCTAACAATAACCCTAACCCTAACCCTAACAATAAACCTAAACCTAACCCTAACCCTCATCCTAACCATATCCTTCACCCTAACGCTAACCCTCACCCTAACACTTACCCTCACCCTAACTCTAACCCTAACCCTCACACTCACCCTAACCTTTACCCTAATCCTAATCCTAACCCTAAGCCTAACCCTCACCCTCACCCTAACACTCACCCTAACCCTAACTCCCACACTAACCCTAAACCTTACCCTCACCTTCAGCCCCACCCTAACCCTAACTCTAAACTTAATCTCACCCTCACCCTAACCCTAAACCTAACAATAACCCTAACACTAACCCTAACCCTCACACTAACCCTCACCCTAATACTAACCCTAACCCTCACACTCACACTCACCCTAACCCTAAAGCTAACCCTAACACTCAACCTAGCCCAAAACTTCACCCTAACCCTAATCCTTAACCTAATCCTCAACCTAACGCTAAACTTAACCTAAACACTCTCACCCTAACCCTAATCATAACCCTCACCCTAACCCTAACCCTCACCCTAGCCCTCACCCTAAGCCTAACACTAACCCTAACCCTCAACCCAACACTCACCCTAACCTTAAATCTAACCCTACACCTCACCCTCACCTTAAACCTAACTCTAACCCTAACCCAAACCCTAACCCTCAACCTCAACCCAACCCTAACTCTAACCCTCATCCTCACCCTCACCGTAACTGTAACCTTAAACCTAACCCTAACAATAACCCTAACCCTAATCCTAACCCTCACCCTAACCATAACCCTCACCCTAACCCAAACCCTCACCCTAAAACTTACCCTCAACCTGAACCTAACCCTAACCCTAAAGCTAACCCTCACACTAACCCTAACCCTAACCCTAAACCAAAACCTCAACCTAACCCTCACCATCACCCTAACCCTATCACTAACCATAACCCTAAACCTCACCCTCCCTCTTCCCCTAACCCTATATCTAACCGTAAACCTCACCCTCACCCTAACCCTAACCGTAACCCTAAACATCAGCCTAACCCTAACCCTAATCCTCACCCGCACCCTCAACTTCACCATAACTATAACCCTAATCCTAAAAATAACAATAACCCTAACCCTAACCATCACCCTAAACCTAATCCTCACCTCCACCCTCACACTCATCCTAACCCTACGCCTAAGACTAACCCTCACACTAAGCCTCACACTCAACCTCACCCTAAGCCTAAACCTAACCCTCACCCTAACTCTAACACTAACCCTAATCCTAAACCTCACCCTAACCCTCCCCTTAACCATAACTCTCACCCTAAACCTCACCCTCACCCTAAACCTAACCCTAACCCTAAACCTCACCCTAAACCTCACCCTAACACTAACCCTCACCCTCACCCTCCACCTCACCTTAACGCTAACTCTAACCCTAACAATAAAACTAACCCTAACACTAACCATAACCCTAACACTAATCCTAACCCTAACCATAACCTTCAGCCTCAGCCTCAACCTAACCGCAATCTTAACCCTAACCATAACACTAACAATAACCCTAACCCAAACCCTAATTCTCACCCCCACCCTCATACTCAGCCTAACCTAAGCCTAACCCTAACCCTAACCCTAACCCTCACCGTAACCCTAACCCTAACCCTAAACCTATACCTAAACGTAAACCTAAATCTAACCCTAACACTAAACCTAACCCTAATCCTCAGCTTCACCCTCGCCCTAACCCTCAGCCTCATGCTCGAACTAAGCCTAAGCCTAAGCCTAAGCATAACGGTACAACTGACCCTAACCCTAACACTAACCCTAACACTAACCCTAAATCTAAACCTAAACCTCACTCTCACCATAACCCTAACTCTAACTCTAAACCTAAACCTAAACCTCATCCTAAACCTAACCCTAACCTTCACCCTCACCCTCACCATAACCCTCAACCTAACCCTAACCCTCACCCTAACACTTACCCTCACCCTAACACAAACACTAACACTAACACTGATCCTCACACTAACCCTAAACATCACCCTAACCCTAAACCTAAGCCTAACCCTAACCCTCACCCTCACCCTAACCCTAACACTCATCCTCCGCCTAAACCTCACCCTAACTCTAACACTAATCCTCAATCTAACCCTCATCCTCACTCTACCCCTAACCCTAAACCTCACCCTAACCCTAACCCTCACCCTTTCAGTAACCCTCACCCTCAGCCTAACCCTCACGTTTACCCTTACCGACAACCCCACCCTAAACCTCACCCTAACACTTAACCTCACCCTCATGCTCAGCCTAAGCCTAAGCCTAAACGTAAACCTGACCCTCATCCTAACCCTAACCCTAACACTAACCCTAGTTCTAAACCTAAACCTAACCCTCACCCTCACCCTCAGCCTGAACCTAAGGCTAACCCTAACCATAATATTAACCCTCACACTCACCATAACCGTCACCCTAACCCTAACCGTAACACTAACCCTAACACCCTAAGCCTCACCCTCAGCCTCACCCTAACCCTAATTATAACCCTAAACCTCACCTTCACCCTAACCCTAACGCTAAACCTAACCCTAACCCTAACACTAACCCTCCCCCTAACACTCAAACTAACCCTAACACTAATCACTAACCCTAACTCTAACACTAACCCTAACAATAAACCTCACCCTAACCCTAACGCTAACCCTCACCCAAACCCTAACCCTCACCCAAACCCTAACCCTCACCCTAACCCTAAGCCCAACAATTACCCTAACCCTATCCCTCACACTAATCCTAACAATAACCCTAATCCTAATTCTAACACTAACCCTATCCCTCCCCCTCACCCTAACCCTAACCCTAATATTAAACCTAACCCTAACCCTCACCTTCAACCTCACCCTCAGCCTAACCTTAAGCCTAACCCTAAACCTAAACCTAACATACACACTCACCCTTACCCTAACCCTAATCCTCACCCTAACCCTAACCCTAACCCTAACCCTCCCCCTAACTCTCACCCTCACCCTAACCCTAACACTAAACCTAACCCTAACACTAAACCTAACCATCACCCTAACCCTAACTCTAACCCTAAATCTCACCCTCACCCTAACCCTAATTCTAACCGTAAACCAAACCCTAAACCTCACCCTATCCCTAAACCTAACCCTAACCCTAACATTCACCCTAACCCTAACTCTAATCCTAAAACTCCCCCTCCCCCTAACCCTAACCCTAAGCCTGATGCTAAACGTCACCCTAAACCTAAACCTTACCCTTACACTTACCCTCACCTTAACACTAACAGGAACAATAACCCTCCACTTAACCCTAACCATCACCCTTAATGTAACCCTAACCCTCATCCTAACCCTCACCCTAAACCTAACCCTAACCCGAAACCTCGCCCTAACTCTAACCCTAACCCTCACCATCACCCTAGCCCTCACCCTAACCCTAAAACTAACCGTAACGCTCAAACTAACCCTAACACTCAAGCTCAACGTAACCCTAACCCTAACCCTCACCCGAACCCTAAACTTAACCTCAACCCTAACTCTCACCCTAAACATAACCCTAACCCTCACTCAAACCCTAACCCTCACTCAAACCCTAACCCTCACCCTCACCCTCACCCTCAGTGTAACCCTAAGCCGAACCCTAACCCTAACCCTAACCCTCACACTCACCCTAACCCTTACCCTAATCCTAATGCTAACCCTAACTCTAACCCTAAACCTCAATCTCACCCTAACCCTAACCCTAAACCTCACCCTATTCCTAACCCTAAACCTCACCCTCACCCTAGCCCTCATGCTAACCCTAATCCTAACCCTAACCCGCATCCTAACCCTCAAACTAATGATAACCTGAACCATCACTCTAAACCTAATCCTCAACCCCACCCTCACCCTCAGCCTAACCCTCAGCCAAAGACTAACCCTAACCCTAACCCTCACACTCAACCTCACCCTAACCCTAATCCTAACCCTACCCCTACCCCTTAAACTAAACCTCAACCTAACCCTCACCCTAAGACTAACCCTAACCCTAAACCTCACGCTCACCTTAGTCCTCACCTTAACCCTCACCCCAAACCTAACCCTCACCCTCACCCAAACCCGAACCCTAACCCTCACACTCACCCTAACCCTACAGCTAACCCTAATCCTAAACCTCACCCAACCCTAACACTAACCCTCACAATCACCCTAACCCTAACCCTAACCTTACCTCTAAAATTCATCCTAACCCTAAACCTGACACTCAACATCACCCTCAGCCTCACCCTTACCTTAACCTTAACCCTAAACCTAAGAATAACCCTAACCATAAACCTAACCCTAAACCTCACCCTAACCGTAACTCTAACCCTAACCCAAACCATCACCCTAACCCTAACACTGACCCTAACCCTAACCCTAAACTTCACCCTAACCCTAAACCTAACCCTCAACCTAGCATATATCCTAACCCTAATCCTAACCCTAACACTCACACTAACCCTCACTCTAACCCTAAACCTAACCCTCACCCTTAATCTAACCCTCACCCTCAGCCTCAGACTCAGCCTTACCCTAAGGCTAACACTAACTCTAACCCTCAAACTCACCATCACCTTAACCCTATTCCTAACCCTAACCCCAACCCCAAACCTAACCCTCACCCTCACCCAAACCCTAACACTAACCCTAACCCTAACACTAACCCTCAACATCAACCTAACCCTAAACCTAACACTCACCCTAGCACATACCCTAACCCTAATCCTAACCCTAACGCTCACCCTAACCGTCACTCTAAACATAACCCTAACCCTAACCCTCACCCTAATGCTAACCCTCACCCTACCCCTACCCCTAACCTTCACACTAACCCTAAACCTCACCCTAACACTCACCCTAACCCTAACTCTAAACCTAAAACTCACACTCGCCCTAACCCTAACCATAACCCTAAACCTCCACCTAACACTAACCCCAAACCTCAACCTCATCCTTAACGGCATCCTCACCCTAACCCTAAACCTCACCCTCACCCTAGTCCTCACCCTAAACCTAACCCTAGCCCTAACACTCACCCTAACCATAACCCTCAACATAACCCTAACACTCACACTAACCATAACCCTAAACCTCACCCTCACCCTCACCCTAACCCTAACCCTATCCCTCACCCTCACCCTAAACCAAACCCTAACCCTAATCCTCACCCTAACCCTAAGCCTAACCCTAACCCTAACCCTAACCCTCACACTCACCCTCAACCTACACCTAATCCTAAACCTAAACCTAACCCTCACAGTAACCCTCAAACTAGCGCTCACCCTAACCCTAATACTAACCCTAAACCTCATCCTAACCCTCACCCTAACCCTAACCCTAAACCTCATCCTAACCCTCACCCTAACCCTAACCCTCATGCTCGGCCTAAGCCTAACCCTAAGCCTAAGCTTATGCCTAAATGTAACCTTCACACTAACCCTCAACCTAACACTAACCCTAACACAAGAGCTAACTCTAACCCTAAACCTCACCCTCACCCTAACCCTAACTCTAACCCTAACCCTAAACATAAACCTAACCCTCACCCTAACCCTAAACCTCACACTCACCTTAACAGTAAACCTAATCCTAATCCTAACAGTAACTCTAACCCTAACCCTCATTCTAACCATAACACTCACCCTAAACCTAACCCACACCCTAACACATAAATTCACCCTAACACTAAACCTAACCCTAACACTAGCACTCACACTAAACCTAACCCTCGCGCTCACCCTAAACCAAATCCTAACCCTAACCCTCACCCTAACCCTACGCCTAAGCCTAACCCTAACCCTCAAACTCACCCTCAACCTATACCTAATCCTAAACCTAACCCTAACCCTCACAGTAACCCACAACCTAGCGCTCACCCTAACCCTAGTCCTAACCCTAAACCTCATCCTAACCCTCACCCTAACCCTAACCCTAACCCTCACCCGAACGCTAACCCTAACCTTCACCCTCATGCCCGGCCTAAGCCTAACCCTAAGCCTAAGCTTAAGCCTAAACCTAACCCTCACACTAACCCTCAACCTAACCCTAACCCTAACACAAAAGCTAAATCTAACCCTAAACCTCACCCTCACCCTAACCCTAACACTAAACATAAACCTAACCCTCAACCTAACACTAAACCTCACACTCAACAGTAAAACTAATCCTAACCCTAACAGTAACCCTAACCCCAACCCTCACCCTCATTCTAACCATAACACTCACGCTAACACTAACCCTCAACCTAACACATAAATTCACCCTAACACTAAACTTAAACCTAACACTAGCACTCACACTAACCCTAACCCTCAACCTCACCCTAGCCCTCACCCTAACCCTAACCCTCATCCTCATCCTAAACCTCACACTAACCCTAAAACTAATCCTCAATATAAAATTCACCCTCACCTTAACCCTAACCCTAAACCTCACCCTAACCCTAACCCTCACCCTTAACTTAATCTTCACTCTCAGCCTAACTCTCACCTTTACCCTTACCTGCACCCTCACCCTAACCCTCACCATAAGCCTAACCCTCATCCTAACCCTCACACTGACCGTAACCCTAAGCCTAACACTAACCCTAACCCTCACCCTCACCGTAGACATCATCCTAACTCTAATCTTAACCCTAAACCTAACCCTAACCCTAACCATCACCCTTAACCTAATCCTCAACCCCACCCTCACCCTCAGCCTAAACCTAAGCCTAAGCCTAATCCTAACCATAACCCTCACACTCAGCCTCATCATAACCCTAATCCTAAACCCAACCCTAACACTAACCCTAAACCTCAACCTAACCCTCCCCCTAACCCTCACCGTAACTCTAACTCTAACCCTAAACTTCACCCTCACCCTACCCTCACCCTAAACCTAAATCTAACTCTCACCCTCACCCTCATCGTAACTCTAAACCTAACCCTAACAATAACACTAACCCTAACCATCACCCTAACCCTAACCCTAACCCTAAAACAAACCCTAACCCTAACGCAAACCCTGAACGTCAGCCTCACCCTAACGATAAACTTAACCTTAACCATAACACTAACAATAACCCTAAACCTAATCCTAACCCTGAAACTCACCCTAACCCTAACCCTCACACTCACGGTAACCTAACCCTAACCCTCACCCTAACCCTCACCCTCAGGTTAACGCTAAGCCTTAACCCTATCCCTAAGCCTAACACAATCACTCACCCTAACATTAACCCTAATCCTAAACCTAACCCTAACCCTAACACTCATCCTAACCCTCACCCTAACCCTAACCCTAACACTCAACCTAACCCTAACTCTAACCCTAAACCTCACCCTCACCTTCACCCTAACCCTAATCCTAACCCTAAACCGCACCCTAACCCTAACCCTAACCCTTACCCTCACCCTCACTGTAACTCTAACCCTAAACCTAACAATGACACTAACCCTAACCCTAACCCTCAGCCTCACCCTCACCGTAACCCTAACCCTAACCCAAACCCTCACCCTAACCCTAACCTAAACCTCACCCTAACCCTAACCCTAACCGTCACCCTGAGCCTCACCCTCACCATAAACTTAAACCTAATCATAACACTAACAATAACCCTAACCCTAACCCTAATCTAACCCTCACCCTCACCCTAACCCTAACCCTAACCCTCACCCTCACCCTCACCCTCACCCTCACACTAAATCTCACCCTAACCCTAAACTTAACCCTAACCCTAAACGTCACCCTAACGCTAACCCTAACCCTCACCCTCTTCCTAGCCCTCACCTTAGCCCTAATCCTAAACCTAAACCTCACCCTAATCCTCACCCTAACCCTAAAACACTAACATTCACCCTAATCCTAACCCTTAACCTCACCCTCACGCTCGGCGTAAACCTAAGACTAAGGCTAACCCTAACCCTAACTTTCACACTCACCCTCACCCTCATCCTCACAGTAACTCTAACCTTAACCCTAACAATAACACTAACCCTAACCTTAACCCTAACCCTAAACCTCACCCTGACAGTAAACCTCAACCTAAACCAACCCCTCACCCTAACACTAACACTAACCCTAACCCTAAACCTCAACCTAACCCTAAACCTAAACCTCACCCTCACCCTCAACCTCACTGTAAACTTAACCTTAATGATAACACTAACAATAACCCTAACCATAACACTAATACTAACCCTCACCCTCACCCTAACACTAACCCTCCCTCTCACAGTAACCCTAACCCTAACCCTCACCCTAACACTAAACCTAACCCTAATCCTAAACCTCGCCATAATGCCAACCCTAACTCTGAAGCTCACCCTTGCCCTCATACTAACCCTAATCCTAACCCTAAACATCATCCTAACCCTCACTCTTACCATAACCCTAACCCTCAACCTAACCCTAAACCTAATCTTGAAGCTAACTCTAACACTCACCCTCACACTCAGCCTCAGCCTAACCCTAAACCTAAGTCTAACCCTAACCCTCACACTCACCCTCACCTTAACCCTAATCCTAACACTAACCCTCAACCTAACCCTCCCACTAATCCTAACACTAAACCTAAACCTCACCCTCACCCTAACCCTAACTCTAACCCTGACCCTAAACCTAAACCTCACCCTAACCCTAACCCTAACCCTCACCCTCACCATAACAGTAACCCTAACCCTAACAATAACCCTAACCCTAACGCTAACACTAACCCTAAACGTAAACCTCACCCTTATGCTAACCCTCACCCTAAAACTAACCCTAATACTAACACTAACCGTCACACTAACCCTAACCATCACCTTAACCCTAGACCTCAACATAACCCTAAACCTAACCCTCACCCTCACCATAGCCCTCACACTAACCCTAACCCTCATCCTCACCCTAAACCTCACACTAACCCTAACACTGATACTCAATCTAAACCTCACCCTCACCCTAACCCTAACCCTAATCCTCACCCTAACGAGGACCCTAACCCTAACCCTCACCTTTACCCTTACTGTCACCCTAACCCTCACCCTACCCCTAACAATCATTCTAACCCTCACCCTAAACATAACCCTAACCATCACGCTAACCCTAACCCTCAACCTCACACTCAGCCTCATTCTAAACCTAAGCCTAACCTTAAGCCTAACCCTAACCCTCACCCTCACCCTACCACTCACCCTATCCCTAATCCTAACCATAACCCTAAAAATAACACTAACCATAACCCTAACCCTCATTCTAACCCTAACCCTCACCCTAACCCTTACCCTAACCTTAACACTTACCTTACCCTAACAATAACCCTAACCCTAACCCTAACCCTCATTCTAACCCTAACCCTCACCCTCACCCTTACCCTCAACCTAACACTTACCTTACCCTAACAATAACCCTAACCCAAACACTAACCCTCACACTAACCCTAACCATCACCCTACTCTAACCCTAACCTTAAACCTCACCATAACCCTAACCCTAACCCTCACCCTCACCCTCACCCTCACCATAACTCTAACCCTAACCTTAACAATAAAAATAATCTTAACCCTAAACCTAACCCTAATCCTAATCCTAAACCTAATACCCACCTTCAGCCTCGCCCTAACCACAAACTTAACCCTAACCATAACACTAACAATAACCCTAACCCTCACCCTAACCCTAACATTAATCCTCACCTTAACCCTAACCCTAACCCTAATCCTAACCCTATACCTCATCCTAACCCTCATCTAACCCTCACCCTAAACCTCAACCTAACCCTAACCCTCACCCCCACACTTAGCCTAACCATAAACCTAACCCTAACACTAACCCTCACACTCACACTCAAGCTAAACCTAATCATGAATCTAACCCGCTCCCTAACCATAACCCTCACCCTAACCCTCACCCTAACACTAACCCTAACACCAATCCTAACACTAACACTCACACTAACCCTAACTCTAACCCTAAATCTCACCCTCACCCTCACCTTAAACCTGACCGTCAACCTCAGCCTAAACCTAAGCCTGACCCTAACCCTAACCCTCACACTCACACTCACCCTCACAATAACACTAATCCTAATCCAAACCCTAACCCTAACCATCACCCTAACCCTAACCCTCACAATAATCCTAAACCTAACACTAACCCTAATCCTAACCCTCACCCTAACCCTAACTCTAAACCTAAACCTCACCCTCAATTTAACCCTAACCCTAACCCTAATCCTAACCCTAAACCTCACCCTAAACATAACCCTAAATCTCACCTTCACCCTAGCCCTCACCCAAACCCTAATCCTAACTCTAACCCTCATCCTAACCCTCACCCTAACTCTAACCCTAACCATCACCCTAACCGTAGCCCCCAGCCACAACCTCACCCTCAGCCTAACCTTAAGCCTAAACCTAAACCTAAACCTAACCCACACTCACCTTCACCCTAACCCTAATCCTAATCCTAATCCTAACCCTAACAATAGCCCTAACCGTAAAGTTAACCCTAATCTTAAATATAACCCTCACCCTAACCCAAACACTCACCCTAACACTTACCCTGAACCTAACACTAACCCTAACCATCACCCTAATGTTCACACTAACCCTAACCCTCACAGTAACCCTAAACCTCATCCTAAACTTAGCCCTAACCCTAACCCTAACCTAAACATCACCCTCATCCTAGCCCTCACCTTACCCTAATTCTAACCCTAACCCTCACCCTCAAATTCACCCTAAACCTCACACTAACCCTAACCCTAATCCTCAATCTAACCCTCACCCTAACTGTAAACCGAACCCTTAACCTAACCCTCACTCTAACCCTAACCCTCACCCTAACCCTAACCCTCACCCTTATCTTAACCCTCACCCTCAGCCTAAACCTCACCTTTACCCTTACCATCACTCTCACCCTAACTCTCAACCTTACACTGACCCTCACCCAAGGCCTCACCCTAACCCTAACCCTAAACCTACCCTCACGATCAGCTTTACACTAATTCTATCACTATTCCTAACCCTAAACGGCACCCTCACCCTAACAGTAAGCTAATTCTTACCCTCACACTAATCCTAACCCTAACCCTAACTCTCACACTAAACCTAACCCTCACCCTAACCGTAACCCTACACCTTGCCCTAAACCTCATCTTAACCCTAAGTCTAACCCTCACCCTAACCCTCACTCATAACCTCACGTCACCGTAAATCTGACCCTAACCCTAATAACAACCCTAACCCTCACCCGAACCCTAACCCTCACCCTCACCCTAACCCTCACCCTAATCATAACCCTAACCCTCACGCTAACCCAAACCTTAACCCTAAGCCTCACCCTTACCCTAACCCTCATCTTAACACTTAACCTCATCCTCACCCTAAACCTCACACTTAACCGAATCCTCACCGTAACTCTAACCCTAACCGTCACCCTCACCCTCACCCTCAAGCTAAGCCTAACCCTAACCCTCAACCTAACCCTAAAACTCACCCTAATCCTCACCCTAACTCTAATGCTAAGTCTAACACTCACCCTAACCCTCATGCTATCACTTACCCACAGCACAAACCTAACACTAACCTTCACGCTCACCCTCTCCCTAACACTAATCCTAACCCTAACCCTCATCCTAACCCTCACCCTAGTCCTAAGTGTAACCATCACACTAAGCCTAATCCTCACACCCACCCTCACCCTCAGCCTAACCCTAAGCCTAAGCCTAATCCTAACCCTAACCCGCACACTCACCCTAACCCTAATCCTTACCCAAAACCTAACCCTAACCCTAAACCTCAACCTTACCCTCACCCTAAACCTAACGTTAACCCTAATACTAACCCTAAACCTAACACTCAGCCTTACCCTCCCCCTCAACTTAACGCTAACCCTAAACCTCTCCCTCACCCTATCCCAAATCCTAACCCTAACTCTAAACCTCACCCTAACCCTAACCCTAACCCTCACCCTCACCCTCACCCAAACCGTATGTCTAACCTTAACCCTAACATTAACACTAATCCTAACATTAAAACTAACCCTAACCCTAAGCCTAACCCTAATGCTAACACTCACCCTCACCCTAATCTTAATCCTAACCCTAACACCCAAACTAACCCTAACCCTCACCCTCACTCTAACCCTAACCCTCATCCAAAAGCTCACCCTAACCCTAACCCTAACCCTAAAACTCACCCTAACACTAACCCTAAACCTCACCTTCACCCTAGACCTCACCCTAACCCTAATCATAACCCTAATCCTCATCCTAACTCTCACCCTAACCCTAACTCTAACCCTAAAACTCACCCTCACCCTAACCCTAACTAAAACCCTAACCCTAACCCTAAACCTCACCCTAACCCTAACCCTCACCCTCATCCTCACTGTAACCCTAACCCCAAACCTAACAATAACCCTAAACCTAACCCTAACCCTGACCCTAAACATAACACTCACCCTAACCCTAACCCTTACCCTAACACTTACCCTAACCCTTACCCTAACCCTAACTCTAACTCTCACACTAACCCTAACTCTCACCCTAATCCTAAACCTCACCATAACCCTAACCCTAACCCTAACCCTCACCCAAACTGTAGCCCTCACTCTCACCCTAATTCTAACCATAACCCTCACCCTAACCCTAACCATCATCCTCACAATAAACATCACACTAACCCTAACCCTAATCCTCAATCTAATCCTCACCCTCACCCTAACCCTTATGCTAACCCTCACATTAATCCTTACCCTCACCCTTAACGGAACATTCAACCTCAGCCTAAACCTCACCTTTACTGTTACCGTCAAGCTCACCCTAACCCTCACCCTAACCCTTACACTCATCCTAACACTCACCCTAATCCTAACCCTATCCATCACCCTAACCCTATCACTCACACTCACCCTCACCCTCAGCCTAAACCTATGTCTAAGCTGAACCCTAACCCTATCCCTCACCCTCAACCAAGCCCTCACCCTAAAACTTATCCTAACCCCAACCCTCATCCTAACCCTCACCCTAACCCTAACCTTAACCATCACCCAAAACCTATTCCTGATCACCACCCTCATTCTCAGCCTAACCCTAAGCATAAACCTAAACGTAACCCTCACCCTCAACTTAGCCCTCACCTTAAACCTAATGCTAACCCTAACCTTCATTCTAACCCTCACCCTAACCCTAACCCTAGCCATCACCCAAACCCTATTCCTCACCCCCACCCGCATCCTCAGCCTAACCCTAAGCCTAACTCTAACCCTCACCCTAGCCCGCACTCTAACCCTAACCCTAAACCTAACCCGAACCCTAATCCTCACCATAAACCTAACCCTAATTTTAACCCTCACCGTAACCCTAATCCTAACCCTAAACCTCATCCTAACCCTCACCCTAACCCTAACCCTCACCCTCACCCTCAGCCTAACCCTAAACCTAATCCTCACACTCACACATGCTAAACCTAATCCTAATCTAACCCGACCCCTAAATACAACCCTCACCCTAAACCTCACCCAAACCCTAACACGAAACCTAATCCTCACCATAAACTTTCAACCTAATCCTAACGCTCACCCACACCCTAAACCTCAAGCTCACCCTTACCATAACCCTCAACTAATCCTCACCCTAGCCTTACCATTACCTAACCAAGACCCCCACACTCACCGTCACCTTCACCCTAACCCTCACCCTCATCTTAGACCTCACACTAACCATAACCCTAACCCTAAACCTCAACCTCACCCTCACCTTCAACCTCAGCCTATCCCTAAACCTATCCCTAATCCTAACCAGAACCCTCATCCTCACCCTAACCCTCAACATAACCCTTAACCTCACCCTCACTCTCACCCTAACCGTAACCCTCACACTAAAT
Source organism: Dipodomys merriami (assembly GCF_024711535.1). Taxonomy (NCBI): domain Eukaryota; kingdom Metazoa; phylum Chordata; class Mammalia; order Rodentia; family Heteromyidae; genus Dipodomys; species Dipodomys merriami. The sequence goes on along the minus strand of NW_027202523.1, from coordinate 119,513 downwards.
CTAACCCTCACCCTAAACCTAAACCTACCCCTCACACCAAACCTCACAATAAACTTAACGCTAACCCTAACCCTCACACTCACGCTAGCCCTCACCCTAACCCTAATTCTAACCTTAACCCTCAACCTAACCCTCATCCTCACCCTAAACCTCACACTAACCCTAACCCTAATCCCCAATCTAACCCTAACCCTAACACTTACCCTAAACCTAACCCTCACCCTTACCTTAACTCTCACCCTTAGCCTAACCCTCAACTTTACTCTTACCATCACGCTCATCGTAACCCTCAACCTAACCCGAACCCTCATCCTAACCCTCACCCTAACCCTAACCCTATCCATCACCATGACCCTAACCCTCACCCTCAACATCATCCTCAGCCTAAACCTATGCCTAAGCCTAACCCTAACCTTAACCCTCCCCTCACCCTAGCCCTCACCCTAACCCTAATCCTAACCCTAACCCTCATCATAACCCTCACCCTAACCCTAAGGTTAACCATCACCCTAAGCGTAACCCTCACACCCACCCTCACCTCAGCCAAACCCTAAGCCTAGGCCTAATCCTAACCCTAACCCTAACCCTAACCCTAACACTAACCCTAACCCTAACCCTCACCCTAAACCTCCCACTCAACCTAAGTCTAACCCTAAACCTCAACCTCACCCTATCCCTAATCCTAACCCTAACCCTAAACCTCATCCTAACTCTAACACTAACCTTCACCCTCACCCTCACCCAAATCATTAGTCTAACCCTAACCCTAACATTACCACTAATCCTAACCCTAAAACTAACCCTTACCCTAAACCAAACCTTCACTCTCAGCCTCATCCTCACTGGAAATGTAACCCTAACCATAACATTTACAATAACCCTAACCCTAATCCTAACCATCAACCTCACGCTAACCATAATCCTAACCCTAACCCTCGCCCTAAACTTAACCCTCATTCTCACTGAAACCCTAACCTTCATCTTAACCCTCACCCTATCCTAACCTTAACCCTCAGCCTAACCCTTTACCTCACCCTAATCCTAACACTAAGCCTGACCTAAACCTCCCCTAAACCTCCCCCTCCCCCTAACCCTAACAAAAACCCTAACCCTCAAATGAACACTCAACCTAACCCTAACCCTAACCCTAACCCTAAACCTCACATTAACCCTAACCCTCACCCTAACCCAAACCCTACCCCTCACTATAACCCTCAAACGAACTCTAACCCTCACCCTCACCAGAACCCTAAACCTAACCCTAACCCTAAACCTCACCTTAAGGCTAATTCTAACCCTAACCCTAACCCTAACCGGCACCCTAACACTAATCCTCACCTTCACCATCACCCTCAGCCTAACCCTAAGCCTAACCCTAACCGTAACCCTAACCCTCACACCCTCACCATAACCATAAACCTAAAACTAACTCAAGCCCTAACCCTTACCCTCAACCTAACCATCACCCTAACCCTAACCCTAACACTAACCCTAACCCTAATCCTCACCCTAACCATCACCCTAAGCCTAACACTAACCCTAAACCTGACCTTCACCCTAACCCTAACTCTAACCCTAACCCTAAATATAACCCTAACCCTAGCATTAAACCTCACCCTCAATCTCACCCTCACCGTAACCGTAACCCTAACACTAACAATAACCCTAACCCTAATCCTAAGCCTCACCATAACCATAACACTCACCCTAACCCTAAACCTCAACCTAACACTTACCCTTACCCTAACACTAACGCTCACACTCAGCCTACCCCTCACCGAAACCCTAAACCCCACACTAACCCTAACCCTAAACCTCAATCTAATCCTCACACTCACCCTAACCCTAACCCTTACCCTTACCCTATACCTCACCCTAACCCTAACCCTCCCCCTTACCCTCATCTTAACCCTCATCCTAACCCTAACCTTAACCCTCATCCTAACCCTAATCCTAACCATAACCCTAACCCTAAACCTCACCCTAATCCTAAACCTAAAATTAACCATAACCCTAACCCTCATCCTAACCCTCACTTGAACCCTAATTGTAATCCTAAACCTCACCCTCACCCTAACTCTAACCCTAACCCTAAACCTAAACCTCACCCTAACCCTAAACCTCACCCTCACCCTCAACGTAACCCTAACCCTCACCCTAACCATAAACCTCACCCTAACCCTAACCCTCACCCTAACCATAAACCTCACCCTAACCCTAACCCCCACCCTAACACTTGCCCTCACCCTAACACTAACCCTAACTCTAACACTAACCCTCACAGAAACCCTAACTCTCACCCGAACCCTAAACCTCACCTTAACCCTAACCCTAACCCTCAGCCTCACCCTAGCCCTCACCCTAACCCTAATTCTAACCCTAAACTTAACCCTAACCCTAACCCTCATCCTCACCTTAACCTCACACAAACCGCAACCCTGATCCTCAATCTAACCCTCACCCTCACCCTAACCCTCATCCTAACCCTTACCCTAAAGCTCAACCTAATCCTAACCCTAACCCTTAGGAGAACACTCACCCTCAGCCTAACCCTCATCTTTATTCTTACCGTCACTGGCACGCTAACCCTCACCCTAACCCTAACCCTCATCCTAACACTCACGCTAACCCTAACCCTATCCATCACCCTAACCCAAACCCTCGCCCTAAACTTAACTCTCACTGAAACCCTAACCTTCATCTTAACCCTCACCCTAACCTAAACTTAACCCTCACCCTAACCCTTAACCTCACCCTAATCCTAACACTAAGCCTAACCTAAACCTCCCCCTCCCCTTAACCCTAACACAAAACCTAACACAAACCCTAACCCTCAACCTAACCCTCAACCTAACCCTAACCCTAACCCTAAACCTCACATTAACCCTAAAACTCACCCTAACCCTAACCCTACCCCTCACCCTAACCCTCAAGCTACCTCTAACCCTCACCCTCACCAGAACCCTAAACCTAACTCTAACCCTAAACCTCACCTTAAGGGTAATTCTAACCCGAAAACTAACCCTAACCAGCACCCTAACCCTAATCCTCACCTTCACACTCACCCTCAGCCTAACCTTAAGCCTAAGCCTAAACCTAACCCTAACCCTCACACTCACCCTCACACTAACCATAATCCTAAACATAACCCTATTCCTAACCCTTACCCTCAACATAACCCTCACCCTAAACTTAACCCTAACACTAACCCTAACCCTAACCCTCACCCTAAACATCACCCTAACCCTAACACTGACCCTAAACCTGACCTTCACCCTAACCCTAACTCTAACCCTAATCCTAACCCTAAACCTCATCCTAAACTTCACCCTAACCCTCACCCTCACCTTAACCCTAACCCTAAGCTCACCGTCAAGCTGGGCCCAAGCCTAAGCCTAAGTCTAGTCCTAACCCTAACCCTCACCCTAACCCTAACCCTAACCCTAACCCTAACACTAACCCTAACTCTAAACCTAAACCTCACTCTCACCCTAACCCTAACTCTAACCCTAACCCTAACCCTAAACCTCATCTTAACACTAAACCTAACCCTCACCTTCACCCTCACATTAAACATAACCTTAAACTTAACCCTAACAATAACTCTAACCCTAACCCTAACCCTCACCCATACCATAAGCCTCACCCTAACATTTACCCTTAACCTAACACTCACCCTAATCCTAACACTAACCCTCACACTAACCCTAACCATCACCCTAACCCTAAGCCTAACCCTCACCCTAACAATAAACCTCACCCTCAACATCACCCTCAGGCTAACCCTAAGCCTAACCCTAAACCTAACCCTAACAATAACCCTAAACTTAATCCTAACACTCACCCTAACCATAACCCTCACCCAACCTAAACCCTCACCCTAACACTTACCTTCCCACTAACACTAACCCTAACCCTAACAATAACCCTCAAACTAACCCTAATCTAACCTTAAACCTCAACCTAACCCTCAAACTCACCCTAACCCTAACACTAATCCTAACCCTAACACTAAACCCCACCCTAACCCTAACCTTAACCCTGACCCGCACCCTCACCCTCACCGGAAATCTAACCCTAACCCTAACAATACCACTAAACCTAAACAAAACCATCACCCTAACCCTAATCCTCACCCCCACCCTCACCCTCAGCCTAACCCGAAGCCTAAGCCTAATCCTCAACCTAACCCTCACACTCACCCTCACCCTAAGCCTAATCCTAAACCTAACCCTATCCTTAAACCTCAACCTAAACCTCACAATCACACTAACCCTAACACTAACCCTAACCCTAAACCTCAACTTAACAGTCCCCCTAACCATATATCTAACCCTAAACCTAAGCCTAAGCCTAAACCTAAACGTCACCGTAACCCTAACCCTAACTCTCAAACTAAACCTAACCCTAAAAATAACCCTAAACCAAACCCTAATTCTCAGCCTCACCCTCACCCTAATCCAAACCCTAACCTTAACCCTCACCCTAACCCTAAGCCTAATCCTAAACCTAACCCTAACCCTCACATTCAACCTCAACCTAATCTTAATCCTAAACCTAACCCTATCCCTAACCCTAACCCTCAACCTAACCCTCACCCTAGCCCTAACCCTAACCCTAATTCTAACCCTAAACCTCATTCTAACCCTCACCCTCAACCTCATGCTCGGCCTAAGCCTAAGCCTAAGCCTAAACCTAACCCTAACCCTCACCCTAACCCTAAAACTAACACTAACACTAACTCTAAACCTAAACCTCACTCTCAACCTAACCCTAATTCTAACCCTAACCCTAACCCTAAACCTCATGCTACCCGTAACCCTAAACCTCACTGTAACCATAATCCTAACCCTAACAATAACCCTAACCCTAACCCTAACCCTCACCCTAACTATAACCCTCACCTTAAACCAAGCCCTCACCCTAACACTTACCCTCACCTTAACACTAACTCTAACCCTAACACTAACACTCACACTAACCCTAACAGTAACCCTAAACCTTAACCTCAACCTAACCCTCACCCTCCCCCTAACCCTAACAATGACCCTAACCCTAACCCTCCCCCTAACCCTCTCCCTAAACCTATATCTAACCCTAAACCTCACCCTCACCCTAACCCTCACCCTCAACCTAGCCCTCAACCTAATCCTAATTCTAACCCTCACCTTCACCCTAACCCAGACCCTCATCCTCACCCTAAACTAAAACACTAACCCTAACCCTAATTCTCAATCTAACCCTAACCCTAAGCCTAAACCTAACCCTTACCCTAACCCTAAACCTAACCCTAACCCTCAGACTTATCTTAACCCTAACCCTCAGTGTAAACTTCACTTTTACCCTTACCATCATCCTCACCCTTACCCTCACGCTAACCCTAAACCTCATCCTAACCCTCACTCTATCCGTAAACTTAACCATCACCCTAACCCTAACCCTCACCCAAAACCTCACGCTCACCCTAACCCTAAGCCTATGCCTAAGCCTTAACCTAACCCTCACCCTCACCCTACCCCTCAACCTAACCCTAATCCTAACCATCACCATAACCCTAATCCTGACCCCCAACCTCAGCCTAACCCTAAGCCTAAGCCTAACCCTGACCCTAACTCTCACAGTCACACTCAACCTAAATCTAACCCTAACCCTAACCCTAAACCTCAACCTAACCCTCACCCTAACCTTAACCCTAACACTAACACTAACCCTAACCCTCGATCTATCCTTCCCCCTACCCTACATCTAACCTTAAACCTCACCCTCACCCTAACACTAATCCTAACCCTAACCCTAAACCTCACTCTAAATCTAACTCTCACACTCACCCTCACCCTCACTCTCACAGTAAATCTAACCCTAACCCTAACAATAACACTAATCCTAACCCTAAACCTAACTCTAACCCTAACAGTAATCCGAACCCTCACCATCACCCTAACGCTAATTCTAACCCTAAGCCCCAACGTAACACTAACCCCCATGTCACCGTAACCATAACCCTCATCCTAACCCTCACCCTTTCCCTAAACCTAACCCTAAACCTCACACTAACAGTAACCCTAATACTCACCTTCACCCTAGTTCTCACCCTAAATCTAATCCTAACCCTAATCCTCATTCTAACCCTCACCCTAACCCTAACCGTAACCCTCAACATAACCCTAAACCTCACCCTAACACTCACCCTAACCCTAACCCTAAACCTCACTCTAACCCTAACTCTCACCCTCACTCTCACCCTCAGCCTAAACCTAAGCCTAATCCTAAACCTAACCCTAACACACACACTCACCCTCACCCTAACCCTAATCCTAACCCTAACCCTAACCCTAAACCTCCCCCTACATCTCACCCTAAACCTAACTCTAACCCAAACCCTAAAGCTCACCCTAACCCTAACCATAACCATCACACTAACCCAAACCCTCACCCTATCACTTACCATGACCCTAACTCTAATCCTGACCCTAACACTAACCCTCACACTAACTCTAAACCTAACCATCACCCGCACCCTCACCCTCTTCAGAACTCTAACCCTAACTCTAACAATAAAACTAATCCTAACCCTAACCATCACCCTAAACCTAATCCTCACCCCCACCCTCACCCTCATCCTAACCCTAAGCCTAAGCCTAACCCTCACCCTATCCCTTACACTCACCCTCACCCTAACCCTAATCCTAACCCTAAACCAATCCCTAAACCTCATCCTAACCCTCACCCTCACCCGAACCCTAACACTAACCCTAACCCTAATCCTCACCCTAAACCTCCCCCAACCACTAACTCTAACCCTAAACCTCACCCTCACCCTAACCCTAACCCTAAACCTAACCCTAAACCTCACCCTAAACTTCACCCTAACCCTAAACCCTCACCCTCACCCTCAACCTCACAGTAACTCTAACCCTAACAATAACACTAACACTAATCCTAACCATAACCATAACCATAACCCTCAACCTCAGCCTCACCCTCACCGCAAACTTAACCCTAACCATAACACTAACAATAACCCTAAACCTAACCCTAACCCTAATCCTCACCCCCACACTCACCCTCAGCCTAACCATAAGCCTAAATCTAACCCTAACCCTAACCCTCACCATAACCCTAACCCTAACCCTAAAACTAACCCTAAATCTAACCCTAAACCAAACCCTAATCCTCAGCCTCACCCTCACCATAACCCAAACCCTAATCTTAACCCTCATCCTAACCCTAAGCCTAATCCTAACTCTAACCCTAACCCTCACACTCAACCTCACCCTAACCTTAATACTAAACCTAACTCTACCCCTAACCCTAACCCTCACCCTAGCCCTAACCCTAAACCTAATCCTAACCCTAAACCTCATCCTAACCCTCACCCTCAACCTCATGCTCGGCCTAAGCCTTAGCCTAAGCCTAAACCTAAGCCTAACCCTAACCCTCACCCTAACCCTAAAACTAACACAAAGCCTAACTCTAAACTTAAACCTCACTCTCACCCTAACCCTAATTCTAACCCTAACATAACCCTAAACCTCATCCTTACCCTAACCCTAACACTCACTCTCTCCTTCACTGTAACCATAACTCTAACCCTAACCCTAACAATAACCCTAAACCTAAACCTAACCCTCACCCTAACCATAACCTCACCCTATCCCAAACCCTCAACCTAACACTTACGCTAAACATAACACTAACCCTAACCCTAACACTAACCCTCACAATAACACTGACCCTAACCCTAACCCTTAAACTCAACCTAACCCTCACTGTTACCCTAAGCCTAATACTAACCCTAACCATAACCCTCACCCTAACCTTACCCCTAACCATACATCTAACTCTAAATCTCACCCTCACCCTAACCCTAACTCTAAACCTGACCGTAAACCTCACCCTAACCCTAACCCTCACCCTTACCCTCAACCTCACCTTAACTTTAACCCTAACCCTAACAATAACATTAACCCTAACCCTAACCAAACACTCACCCGCAGCCTCACCCTCACTGCAAAAGTAACCCTAACCCTCACCCTTACCCTCAACCTCACCTTAACTTTAACCCTAACCCTAACAATAACATTAACCCTAACCCTAACCAAACACTCACCCGCAGCCTCAACCTCACTGCAAACGTAACCCTAACCATAACACTAACAATAACCTAAACCAAACCCTAAACCTAACCCTAATCCTCAACCCAACCTCACCCTCAGCCTAACCCTAAGCCTAACCCTATACCTAAACATAACCCTCACCATAACCCTAACCCTAACCCTAACCCTAAGTCTAAACCTAACCCTAACCCTAAAGCTAACCCTAAACCTAAACCTAACCCTAATCCTAAGCCTCACCCTCACCCTAACACAAACCCTAACACTAATCCTCACCCTAAACTTAAGCCTAATCCTAACCCTAACCCTAACCCTAACCCTAACCCTAACCCTAAGTCTAAACCTAACCCTAACTCTAAACCTAACCTTAACCCTAAACGTAACCCTAATCCTAAGCCTAACCCTCACCCTAACCCAAACCCAAACACTAATCCTCACCCTAACCCTAAGCCTAATCCTAACCCTAACCATAACCCTAACCCTAACCCTAAACCTAACCCTAACCCTAACCCTAACCCTCACACTCACCCTCACCCTAAACCTAATCCTAAACCTAATCCTATCCCTAACACTAAATCTCACCCTAACACTCACCATAGCCCTCACCCCAAACCTAAACCTAAACCTCATCCTCACCCTAGCCCTCACCCTAACCCTAAATCTATACCTGACCCTCACCCTAACCCTAGCCCTCATCCTCACCCTAAAAATCACACTAACCCTAAACCGAATCCTCAATCTAACCCTCACCTTAACCCTAACACTAACCCTTAACCTAACCCGAAAAATAACCCTAACCCTCACCCATACCTTAACACTCACCCACAGCCAAAACCTCTCCTTTCCCCTTACCATCATAACCACCCAAACCCACACCCTGACCCTAAACCTCATACTAAGCTTCACCCTAACGGAAACCCTCACCCTAGCCCTCACCCTAACCCTAATCCTAACCCTAACCCTCATTCTACCCCTCACCCTAACCCTAACCCTAACAATCACCCTAACCCTAATCCTCACCCCCACCCTCACCCTCAGCCTAACCCTTAGTCTAAGCCTAACCCTAACCCTAAACCTCACACTCACCCTCACCTAACCCTAATCCTAACACTAACCCTAACCCTAAACAAAACCTCAATGTAACCATCAACCTAACCTTAACCCTAACACTAACCCTAACCCTAACCTCGAACTAACACTCCCCCTAACCCTAAATCTAAAACTAAACCTCACCTCACCCTAAACCTAATCCTAACCCTAACCATAAACCTCAACCTAACCCTAACCCTAACATTCACCTTCACACTCACCCTCACCCTTACCATAAATCTAACCCTAACCCTAACAATAACACTAGTCCTAACCCTAAACCTAAGCCTAACCCTAATCCTAACACTCACCTTCACCCTAACCCTAATCCTAACCCTAACCCTCAATCTAACCCTAACCCTCACCCTCATAGTAATCCGAACCCTCATCCAAACCCTCACCCTAAACCTAACCCAAACCCTAAACCTCACCATAAAACTAACCCTAACCCTCAAACTCACCCTAGCCCTCACCTTAACCCTAATCGTACCCCTAAACCTCATCCTAACCCTAACCCTAACCATCACACTATCACTAACCCTAACCCTCAACCTAACCCTAACCTTCACCCTAACCCTAAACTTAACCCGAACCCAAACTCTCACCCTAACCCTAACCCTAACCCTCACCCTAAACCTAACACTCACCCTCACCCTCACCCTCAGCCTAAACCTACGCCAAAGCCTAACCCTAACCCTGACCCTCACACTCACCCTAACCCTTAACCTAATCCTAATCCTAACTCAAAGCCTAACCCTCACCTTCAGCCTAATGCTCACCCTAACCCTAACCCTAACACTTACCCTAAACCTAACCCTCACCCTCAGACTAACCCCAAGCAGAAGCCTAACCCTAAGCCGAACCCTCACACTCACCCTAACCCTCACACTCACTCTAACCCTCACCCAAACCCTAACTCTAACACTAACCCTAACCCTAAACCTCACCTTCAGCCTCACCCGAGACCTAACTCTAATCCTAAAACTAACTCTCACCCTAACCCTAACCCTAACCCTAAACCTCACCCTAACCCTAAACCTCACCATCATCCTAATCCTAACCCTAACCCTCATCCTAACCCTCATCCTAACACTAACCCTAACCCTCACCTTCACCCCCACCCTTACCCTCAGCCTAACCATAAGCCTAACCCTAACCCTCACGGTAACCCTAACCCTAACCTTAAACCTAACCGTAAATCTAACCCTAAACGAAACCCTAATCCTCAGCTTCACCCTCACCATAACACAAACCCTAAATTTAACCCTCACCCTAACCCTAAGGCTAAACCTCACCATAAACCTCACCCTAACCCTGACCTTCACCCTCACCCTCAACCTCACCGTAACTCTAACCCTAACCCTAACCCTAACAATAACATTAACCCAAACCCTAACCCTAACCATAACACTCACCCTCAGCCTACCCTCACTGAAAACTTAACCCTAACCATAACATTAACAATAACCTAAACCAAACCCTAACCCTAACCCTAATCCTCACCCCCACCCTCACCGTCAGCCTAACCCTAAGCCTAACTCTATCCCTAATCCCAACCCTCACCATAACCCTAACCCAAAACCTACCCCGAGTCCTCACCCTAACCCTAAGCCTAATCTTAACCTTAACCCTAAGCCTAATTCTAACCCTAAACCTAAACCTAATCCTAAACTTAACCTTATCCCTAACACTAAACCTCACCCTAACACTCACCCTAGCTCTCAACCTAACAAATATCCTAAAAATCATCCTCACCCTATCCCTCACCCTAACCCTAATTCTATCCCTCACCCTCACCCTAACCCTAACCCTCATCCTCACCCTAAACCTCACACTAACCCTAAACTGAATCCTCAATCTAACCCTCACCTTAACCCTAACACTAACCTTTACCCTAACCCTAAACCTAACCCTAACACTCACCCTTATCTTAACACTCACCCTCAGCCAAAACCACTCCTTTACCCTTACAATCATAATCACCCTAACCCAAACCCTAACACTAAACCTCATACTAAACCTCACCCTAACCGTAAACCTAACCATCACCCAAACCAAAACCCTCAACCTCAACCTCAAGCTCAGCCTAACCAGAAGCCTAAGCCTTACCCTATTCCTCACCCTCACCTGAGCCCTCACCCTAACCTTAATCCTAACCCTAACCCTCATTCTAACCCTCAACCTAACCCTAACCCTAACCATCACCCTAACCCTAATCCTCACCCCCACCCTCACCCTCAGCCTAACCCTAACCCTAAGCCTAAACCTAACCCTAACCCTCACACTCACCCTCACCTTAACCCTAATCCTAACCCTAACCCTAACCCTAACCCAAAACCTCAACATAACCATCAACCTACCCTTAACCCTAACACTAACCCTAACCCTAACCCTCGAACTAACATCACCCTCACCCCAGCCCTCATCCTAACCTTAATCCTAACCCTAACCCTCATTCTAACCCTCAACCTAACCCTAAACCTAACCATCACCGTAACCCTAATCCTGACCCCCACCCTCACCCTCACCCTACCCCTAATCCTAACCGTAAACCTAACCCTAACCCTAAACCTCAACCTTACCCTCGCCCTAAACCTAACACTAACCCTAACACTTACCATAAACCTAACATTCACAATTACTCTCCCCCTCAAACTAACTCTAGTCCTAAACCTCTCCCTCACCCTATCCCTAATCCTAACCCTAACTCTAAACCTCACCCTAACCCTAACCCTAACCCTCACCCTCACCCTCACCCAAACCATAAATCTAACCCTAATCCTAATATTTACACTAATCCTAACCCTAAAACTAACCCTTACCCTAACCCTAACCTTCACCCTCAGCCTCACCATCACTGCAAATGTAACCCTAAACATAACATTTACAATAACCCTAACCCTAATCCTAACCATCACCTTCACCCTAACCTTAATCCTAAACCTAACCCTCACCCTAACCTTAACCCTCACCCACACTGAAACCCTAAACCTCATCTTAACCCTCACACTCAACCTCACCCTCACCCTCACTGTAACTCTAACCCTAACCCAAACAATAACAATAATCCTAACCCTAAACCTAAACCAAAACCTAAGCCTAACCCCAATGCTAACACTCACCCTCACCCTAATCCTAATCCTAACCCTAATACTCAAACTAACCCTAACCCTCACCCTCACTGTAACCCTAACCCTCGTCCAAAAGCTCACCCTAACCCTAACCCTAACACTAAAACTCACCCTAACACTAACCCTAACCCTCACCGTCACCCTAGCCCTCACCCTAACCCTAATCATAACCCTAATCCTCATCCTAACCCTCACCCTAACCCTAACTCTAACCCTAAAACTCACCCTCACCCTAACCCTAACTAAAACCCTAACCCTAACACTAAACCTCACCCTGACCCTAACCCTCACCCTCACCCTCACTGTAACACTAACCCTAAACCTAACAATAACCCTAAACCTAACCCTAACCCTCACACTAAACATAACACTCACCCTAACCCTAACCCTCAACCTAACACTTACCCTAACCCTTAACCTAACCCTAACTCTAACACTAACCCTCACAGTAACCCTAACTCTCACCCTAACCCTAAACCTCACACTCACCCTAAACCTAACCCTAACCCTCACCCTCACCCTAGCCCTCACTCTAACCCTAATTCTAACCATAACCCTCACCCTAACCCTCAACTTCATCCTAAGCCTAAACCTCACACTAATCCTAACCCTAATCCTCAATCTAACCCTCACCCTCACCCTAACCCTCATCCTAAACCTGATGCTAACCCTCACCGTAATCCTAACACTCACCCTTAGGGGAACACTCACCCTCGGCCTAAACCTCACCTTTACTGTTACCGTCATGCTCACCCTAACCCTCACCCTAACCCTAACACTCATCCTAACACTCGCCCTAAACCTAACACTATCCATCAGCCTAACCCTATCACTCATCCTCACCCACACCCTCACCCTAGCCCTCACCCTAAAACTTATCCTAACCCTAACCCTCATCTTAACCCTCACCCTAACCCTAACCCTAACCATCACCCAAAACCTATTCCTCACCCCCACACCCTCATCCTCTGCCTAACCCTAAGCCTAAGCCTAAGCCTAAGCCTAACCCTCACCCTCACCCTAGCCCTCACGCTAAACCTAATCCTAACCCTAACCCTCATCCTAACCTTCACCCTAACCCTAACCCTAACAATCACCCAAACCCTATTCCTCAACCCCACCCTCACCCTCAGCCTAACCCTAAGACTAAGACTAACCCTAACCCTAAACCTCACCCTCACCCTAACCCACACCCTAACACTAATCCTAAACCTAACCCGAACCCTAATCCTCACCTTAAACCTAACACTAACCTTAACCCTCACCATAGCCCTCACCGTAACTCTAATCCTAACCCTATACCTCATCCTAACCCTCACCCTCACCCTAACCCTAACCCTCACCCTAACCCTAACCCTCACCCTCACCCTCAGCCTAAACCTAAACCTAACCCTAACACTAATACTCACACTCACATTCACGCTAAACCTAATCCTAAATCTAACCCGATCCCTAAACATAATGCTCACCCTAACCCTCACCCTAAACCTAACCGTAACACCAATCCTAACACTAACCCTCATACTAACCCTAACTCTAAACCTCACCCCCACCCTCACCTTAACCCTCACCCTCAACCTCAGCCTAAACCGAAGCCTAAACCTAACCCTAACCCTCACACTAACACTCACCCTCACTTTAACACTAATCCTACTCCCAGCCCTAACCCTAACCCTCACCCTAACCCTAAACTGAATATTAACCCTATCCCTTACCCTCACCCTAACCCTAACTCTAAACCTAAACCTCACCCTCACCTTAATCCTAAACCTAATCCTAACCCTAACCCTAAACCTCACCCTAAACATAACCCTAAACCTCACCTTCACCCTAGCCCTCACCCAAACCCTAATCCTAACTCTAACCCTCATCCTAACCCTCACCCTAACCCTAGCCCTAACCCTCACCCAAAACATAACCCTCACCCTCACCCTCAGCCTAACCCTAAAACTAATCCTCACACTCACACTCACACTAACTCTAATCCTAAATCTAACCTGATCACTAACCATAACCCTCACCCTAACCCTCACCCTAACCCTAACCCTAACACCAATCCTAACAATAACCCTCACACTAACCCTAAATCTAACCTTAAACCTCACCCTCACCCTCACCTTAACGCTCACCCTCAACCTCAGCCTAAACCTAAGCCTAACCCTAAGCCTAACCCTAACCCTCACACTCACACTCACCTTCACACTAACACTAATCCTACTCCCAGCCCTAACCCTAACCCCCATCCTAACCCTAACCATCACCCTAAACCTAAACCGAACATTAACCCTAACCTTAACCCTCACCCTAACCCTATCTCTAAACCTAAACCTCAGCCTCACCTTAACCCTAACCCTAACCCTAACCCTAACCCTAAGCCTCACCCTAAACATAACCCTAAACCTCACCTTCATCCTAGCCCTCACCCAAACCCTAATCCTAACTCTAACCCTCATCCTAACCCTCAACCTAACCCTAAGTATCACCCTAAACCTAACCCTCAGCCTCAACCTCACCCTCAGCCTAACCTTAAGCCTAAACCTAAACCTAACCCTAACCCACACACTCACCCTCACCCTAACCCTATTCCTAATCCTAACCCTAACAATAACCCTAACCCTAAACCTAACCCTCAACCTAAACATAATCCTCACCCTAACCCAAACCCTCACCCTAACACTTACCCTCACCCTAACACTAAGCCTAACTCTAACATTAACCCGCACACTAACCTTAACTCTCACATTAACCCTAACCCTTAACCCTAACCCTCACCCTCACCCTAACCCTCATCCTAACACTTAACCTCATCCTCACCCTAAACCTCACACTTAACCGAATCCTCACCGTAAATCGAAACCTAACCGTCACCCTCACCATCACCCTCACGCTAAGCCAAACCCTAACCCTCACCCTATCCCTAAAACTCACCCTAATCCTCACCCTAACCTTCACCCTAACCATAATGCTAAGTCTAACACTCACCCTAACCCTCATGCTATCACTTATCCACACCACAAACCTAACCCTAACCTTAACCATCAACCTCACCCTAAACCTCACCCTAACCCTAAACCTAATCCTAACCCTCACACTAACCCTAACCCTAACAGTAAGCCTCACCTAACCCTAAACCTAACCTTCTACCTCACCCTAACCCTCACCATCACCCAAACCTTCACCCTAATCCTAATGCTCACCCACACCCTAAACATCAAGCTCACCCTTACCCTAACCCTCAACTAATCCTCACCCTAACCCTAACCATTACCTAACCAAGACCCTCACCCTCACCCTCACCTTCACCCTAACACTCACCCTCACCCTAGACCTCACCCTAACCATAACCCTAACCCTAAACCTCACCCTCACCCTCACCCTCAACCTCAGCCTATCCCTAACCCTATAACTAATCCTAAACCTAACCCTAATCCTCACCCTAACCCTCACCATAACCCTTAACCTCACCCTCACTCTCACCCTAACGGTAACCCTCACACTAAACCTAAACCTCACCCTAAACCTTACCTACCCCTCACCCTAAACCTCACCATAAACTTAACCCTAACCCTAACACTCACCCTCACGCTAGCCCTCACCCTAACCCTAATTCTAACCCTAACCCTCACCCTAACCCTCATCCTCACCCTAAACCTCACACTAACCCAAACACTAATCCCCAATCTAACCCTAAACCTAACCATTACCCTAAACCTCAACCTAACCCTAACCCTCACCCTTACTGTAACCCTCACCCTTAGCCGAACCCTCAACTTTACTCTTACCATCACGCTCATCGTAACCCTCACACTAACCGGAACCCTCATCCTAACCCTCACCCTAACCCTAACCCTATTCATCACCATAACCCTAACCCTCACCCTCACCATCACCCTCAGCCTTAAACCTATGCCTAAGCCTAACCCTAATCTTAACCCTCCCCTCACCCTAGCCCTCACCCTAACCCTAATCGTAACCCTAACCCTCATCCTAACCCTCACCCTAACCCTAAGGTTAACCATCACCCTAAGCCTAATCCTCACACCCACCCTCACCCTCAGCCAAACCCTAAGCCTAAGCCTAATCCTAACCCTAACCCTCACACTCAGCCTCACCCTAACCCTAATCCTAACCCTAACCCTAAACCTCAACCTTAACTTCACTCTAAACCTAAAGCTAACCCTAACACTAACCCTAAACCTAATCCTCACCTTAAACCTCGCCCTCAACCTAAGTCTAACCCTAAACCTCACCCTCACCCTATTCCTAATCCTAACCCTAACCCTAAAACTCACCCTAACCCTAAGCCTTACCCTCACCCTCAACCTCACCCTAACCCTCACCCTCACCATCACCCTCACCCAAATCAGAAGTCTAAACCTAACTGTAACATTACCACTAATCCTAACCCTAAACTAACCCTTAACCAAACCCTAACCTTCACTCTCAACCTCACCCTCACTGGAAATGTAACCCTAACCATAACATTTACAATAACCCTAACCCTAATCCTAACCATCACCCTCACCCTAACCATAATCCTAACACTAACCCTCGCCCTAACCCTCATCTTAACCCTCACCCTGACCTAACCATAACCCTTGCCCTAACCCTTTACCTCACCCTAATCCTAACACTAAGCCTGACCTAAACCTCCCCCTCACCCTAACCCTAACACAAACCCTAACCCTCAAACTAACCCTCAACCTAACCTCAACCTAATCCTAACTCTAACCCTAACCCTAAAACTCACATTAACCCTAACCCTCACCCTAACCCTACCCCTACCCCTCACCATAACCCTCAAGCTAACTCTAACCCTCACACTCACCAGAACCCTAACCATAAACGTAACCATAAACCTCACCTTAAGGCTAATTCTAACCCTAACCCTAACCCTAACCGGCACCCTAACCCTCAGACCAACCCTAACCCTAAACCTAATCCTAAAACTAACACTATCCCTAACCCTAACCCTCACCCTAACGCTCACCCTATCCCTAACCCTAACATTAACCCTAAACCTAACCCTCACCCTAACCCTCCTCCTAAACCTAACTCTAACCCTAAACCTCAAACTCACCCTGACCCTAACCCTAAACCTAACCCTAACCCACACCCTAACCCTAAACCTCAAACTCACCCTAGCCCTCATCCTAACCCCAATCCTAAACCTAACCCTCACCCTAACCCTCACCGTAACCCTAAACCAAACCCTCACCCTAACTTACACCCTCACCCTAACCCTGAGCCTAACCCTAAGCCTAACCCTAAACCTAACCCTAACCCACACACTCACCCTCACCCTAAACCTAATCCTAACCATAAACCTAACCCTTACCCTCACCCTAACTCTAAACCTAAAATTAACCCTAATCCTAAACCTTATCCTAAGCCTCACCCTAACCCTAACTCTAAACCTAAACCTCACCCTAAACTTAACCCTAACCTTAACCCTCACCCTAGCCCTCACTGTAACCCTAATCCTAACCCTATACCTCATCCTAACCCTCACCCTAACCCTATCCCTAACCCTCACCCTAACCCTAACCCTCACACTCACCCTCAGTCTAACCCTAACCCTAACCCTACCACTAACCCTCACATTCACACTCACACTAACCATAATCCTAAATATAACCCGATCCCTAACCATAACGCTCACCCTAACCCTCACCCTAACACTAACCCTAACACCAATCCTAACACTAACCCTCACACTAACCCTAACTATAACCCTAAAGCTCACACTCAGCCTCACCTTAACCCTCACCCTCAACCTCAGCCTAAACCTAAGCCTAACACTAACCCTAACACTCAAACTCATACTCACCCTCACCCTAACACTAATCCTAATCCCAGCCCAAACCCTAACCCTCACCCTAACCCTAACCCTCAAACTAACCCTAAATCTAACACTATCCCTAACCCTAACCCTCACCCTAACCCTAACTCTAAACCTAAACCTCACCCTCACCTTAACCCTAACCCTAACCCTAACCCTAATCCTATACCTCACGCTAAACATAACCCTAAACCTCACCTTCACCCTAGCCCTCATCCAAACCCTAATCCTAACTCTAAAATTCATCCTAACCCTCACCCTAACCCTAACCCTAACCATCACCCTAACCCTAACCCTCAGCCTCAACCTCACCCTCAGCCTAACCTTAAGCCTAAACCTAAAACTAATCCTAACCCACACACTCACCCTCACCCTAACCCTAATCCTAACACTAATCCTAACAATAACCCTAACACTAAAGCTAACCCTCAACATAAACATAACCCTCACCCTAACACTTACCCTCAACCTAACACTAACCGTAACTCTAAAACTAACCTTCACACTAAACCTAACCCTCAGAGTAACCCTAAACCTCACCCTAACCTTAACCATAACCCTAACCTAAACCTCACCCCCACCCTAGGCCTCACCCTAACCCTAATTCTAACCCTAACCCTCAACCTAACCCTAACCCTCAACCTCACCCTAAACCTCACACTAACCCTAACCCTAATCCTCAATCAAACCCTCACCCTAACCGTAACCCGAACCCTTAACATAACCCTCACCCTAACCCTAACCCTCACTCTTATCTTAACCCTCACCCTCAGGCTAACCCTCACCTTTACCCTTACCATCACTCTCACACTAACCCTTAACCTTACCCTAACCCTCACCCTAACCCTAACCCTAAACCTCACCCTCACCTTCAGGTTTACGCTAATACTATCACTATTCCTAACCCTAAACCTCACCGTCACCCTAACAGTCAGCTAATTCTTACCATCACACTAATCCTAACCCTAACCCCAACCCTAACTCTCACAATAAACCTAACCCTCACCCTAACCGTAACCCTACCCCTTACCCTAACCCTCACCTTAACACTAATTCTAACCCTCAACCTAACCCTCACCCAAAACTTCACTGTCACCCTAAATCTGACCCTAACCCTAATAACAACCCTAACCCTCACCCGAAACCTAACCCTCACCCTCACCCTAACCCTCACCCTATTCATAACCCTCATCCTCAGCCTAACCCACACCCTAACCTTAAGCATAACCCTAACCCTAAACCTCACCTTAACCCTCACCCTAACCCAAACCTTAACCCTAACCCTCACCCTCACCCTAACCCTCATCCTAACACTTAACATCATCCTCACCCTAAACCTCACACTTAACCGAATCCTCACCATAACTCTAACCCTAACCGTCACCCTCACTGTCACCCTCACGCTAAGCCTGACCCTAACCCTCACCCTAACCCTAAAACTCAATCTAATCCTCACCCTAACCCTCACCCTAACCCTAATGCTAAGTCTAACACTCACCCTAACCCTCATGCTATCACTTATCCACACCACAAACCTAACCCTAACCTTAACCCTCACCCTCACCCTAAACCTCACCCGAACCCTAAACCTAATACGAACCCTCACACTAATCCTAACCCTAATACTAACCCTCACCTAACCCTAAACCTAACCTTCTACCTCACCCTAACCCTCACCATCACCCAAACCTTCACCCTAATCCTAACGCTCACCCAAACCCTAAACCTCAAGCTCATCCTTACCATAACCCTCAACTAATGCTCACCCTAACCCTAACCATTACCTAACCAAGACCCTCACCCTCACCCTCACCTTCACCCTAACCCTCACCCTCACCCAAGACCTCACCCTAACCATAACTCTAACCCTAAACCTCAACCTCACCTTCACCCTCAACCTCAGCCTATCCCTAAACCTATCCCTAATCCTAACCCTAACCCTCACCCTTACCCTAACCCTCACCATAACCCTTACCCTCACCCTCACTCTCACCCTAACTGAAACCCTCACACTAAACCTAACCCTACCCCTAAACCTAAACCTACCCCTCACCCTAAACCTCACCATAAACTTAACCCTAACCCTAACACTCACCCTCACGCTAGCCCTCAACCTAATCCTAATTCTAACCCTAACCCTCACCCTAACCCTCATCCTCACCCTAAACCTCACCTTAACCCTAAACCTAACCTTCACCCTCACCCTGACCCTCACCCAAATCGTAAGTCTAACCCTAACCATAACATTACCACTAATCCTAACCCAAAAACTAACCCTTACCCTAACCCTAAACTTCACTATCAGCCTCAACCTCACTGGAATTGTAACCCTAACCATAACATTTACAATAACCCTAACCATAATCCTAACCATCACCCTCACCCTAACCCTAACCCTAACCCTAACCCTCACCCTAACCTTAACCCTCACTCTCACTGAAACCCTAACCCTCATCTTAACCCTCACCCTAACCTAACCTTAACCCTCACCCTAACCCTTAACCTCACCCTAATCCTAACACTAAGCCTAACCTAAACCTCCCCCTCACCCTAACCCTAACCCTTACCCTCAAGCTGGGCCTAAGCCTAAGCCTAAGCCTAAGCCTTGTCCTAACACTAACCCTCACCCAAACCCTAAGGCTAACACTAACCCTAACTCTAACCCTAAACCTCACTCTCACCCTAACCCTAACTCTTACCCTAAACCTAACCCTAAACCTCATCCTAACACTAAACCTAACCCTCATCCTCACCCTCACTTTAACCATAACCTTAAACTTAACCCTAACAATAACTCTAACCCTAACCCTAACCCTCACCCTTACCATAAGCCTCACCCTAACATTTACCCTCAACCTAACACTCAACCTAACCCTAACACTAACACTTACACTAACCGTAACCATCACCCTAACCCTAAGCCTAACCCTCACCCTAACCATAAACCTCACCCTCATCATCACACTCAGGCTAACCCTAAACCTAACCCTAACAATAACCCTAACCTTATCCCTAACCCTCACCCTAACCATAACCCTCACCCCAACCCAAACCCTCACCCTAACACTTACCCTCCCACTAACACTAACCCTAACCCTCAAACTAACACTAACCCTAACCCTAAACCTCAACCTAACCCTCACCCTAACCCTAACACTAACCATAACCCTAATCTTCACCCTAACCCTCCCCCAACCCTATATCTCACACTAAATCTCACCCTCACCCAAATCCTTACCCTAACCCTAACCCTAATCCCCACCCTAAGCCTAACCCTAACCCTGACCCTCATCCTCACCCTCACAGGAAATCTAACCCTAACCTTAACAATACCACTAACCCTAAAGAAAACCATCACCCTAACCCTAATCCTCAACCCCAGCCTCACCCTCAGCCTAACCCGAAGCCTAAGCCTAACCCTCAACCTAACCCTCAACTCACCCTCACCCTAACCCTAATCCTAAACCTAACCCTATCCCTAAACCTCAACCTAACCCTCACAAATAACCCTAACCCTAACATTAACCCTAACCCTAAACCGCAACCTAACAGTCCCCCTAACCATACCTCTAACCCTAAACCTAAGCCTGAGCCTAACCCTAAACTTTACCATAACCCTAACCCTAACCCTAAACCTAAACCTAACCCTAAACCCAACCCTAAACCAAACCCTAATCCTCAGTCTCACCCTCACCCTAACCCAAATCCTAAACTTAACCCTCACCCTAACCCTAAGTCTAATCCTAAACCTAAACCTAATCCTCACATTCAACCTCAACCTAACCTTAATCCTAAAAGTAACGCTATCCCTAACCTTAACCTTAACCTAAACCTCACCCTAGCCCTAACACTAACCCTAATCCTAACCCTAAACCTCACCCTAACCCTCACCCTCAACCTCATGCTCGGCCTAAGCCTAAGCCTAAGCCTTAGCCTAACCCTAACCCTCACCCTAACCCTAAAACTAACACTAACCCTAACTCTAAACCTAAACCTCACTCTCAGCCTAAGCCTAATTCTAACCCTGACCCTAACCCTAAACCTTATCCTAATCGTAACCCTAAACTTCACTCTGCCACTCATTGTAACCATAACCGTAACCCTAACCCTAACAATAACCCTAACCCTAAC
Source organism: Dipodomys merriami (assembly GCF_024711535.1). Lineage (NCBI taxonomy): Eukaryota > Metazoa > Chordata > Mammalia > Rodentia > Heteromyidae > Dipodomys > Dipodomys merriami. The sequence goes on along the minus strand of NW_027202523.1, from coordinate 97,206 downwards.
CTTAACCCTCACCCTAACAATAAACCTCACCCTAAACCAAACCCACACCCAAACACTTACCCTCACCCTAACACTAACTCTAACCCTCACCAACCCTAACACTCACACTAACCCTAACCGTAACCGTAAACCTTAACCTCGACCTAACCCTCACCCTCACCCTAACCCTAACTCTCCCCCTAAACTTCCCCCTAACCCTATATCTAACCCTAAACTTCACCCTCACCCTAACCCTCACCCTCACCCTAGCCTTCACCCTAACCCTAATTCTAACCCTCACCCTCACCCTAACCCAGACCCTCATCCTCACCCTAAACCTCACACTAACCCTAACCCTAATCCTCAATCTAACCCTCACCCTAAGCCTAAACCTAACCCTTCTCCTAACCCTAAACCTAACCCTAACTCTCAGACTTATATTAACCCTAACCCTCAGCGTAAACTTCACTTTTACCCTTACCATCATCCTAACACTTACCCTCAACCTTACCCTAAACCTCATCCTAACCCTCTCCCTAACCGTAAATTTAACCATCACCCTAACCCTCACACTCACCCAAAACCTCACGCTCAGCCTAACCCTACGCCTAAGCCTTACACTAATCCTCACCCTCACACTAGCCCTCAACCTAACCCTAATCCTAACAATCACCATAACCCTAATCTTCACCCCCACCCTCAACCTCAGCCTAACCCTAAGCCTAAGCCTAACCCTAACCCTAACCCTCACACTTACCCTCACCCTAACCCTAACCCTAAACCTAACCCTAAACCTCAACCTCACCCTCACCCTAACCTTAACCCTAACACTAACCCTAACCCTAACCCTCGATCTAACCTTCCCCCTAAACCTACATCTAACCTTAAACCTCACCCTCACCTTAACACTAATCCTAACCCTAACCCTAAACCTCATCCTAAACCTAACTCTCACCCTCACCCTCACCCTCACTCTCAAAGTAAATCTAACCCTAACCCTAACAATAACACTAATCCTAACCCTAAACCTAACCCTAACCATAACACTAATTGTAACCCTCACCATCACCCTAACCCTAATTCTAACCCTAAGCCCCACCCTAACACTAACCCTCATGTCACCGTAACCCTAACACTCATACTAACACTCACCCTTTCCCTAACCCTAACCATAAACCTCACACTAACACTAACCCTAATACTCACCCTCACCATAGCCCTCACCCTAACTCTAATCCTAACCCTAATCCTCATCCTAACCCTAACCCTAACACTAAGCCTCACCATAACCCTAAACCTAACCCTCAACCTAAACCTAACCCTCACCCTAACCCTAACCCTAAACCTCACCCTAACCCTAACTCTCACCTTCATGCTCACACTCAGCCTAACCCTAAACCTAACCCTAACCCTAACCCTCAGACTTACCTGAAAGCTTACCCTAATCCTAATCCTAACCCTAAGCCTAAACCTCACCCTCACCCTAACCCTAAATCTAACTCTAACCCTAACCCTAATGCTCACCCTCAGCCTCACCCTAACACTAACTCTAACCCTAATCCTCACCCTCACCCTAACTCTAACCCTTACCATAACCCTAACCCTTACCCTAACCCTAAATGTCACCCTAACCCTAAGCCTAAACCTCACACTCAAAATAGCCCTCACTCTAACCCTAATCCTAAAACTAACCCTCATCCTAACTCTCACCCTAACCCTAACGCTGATCCTCACTCTCACCCTAACCCGAACCTTCAAACTAATCCTAAGCCTCACCCTCACCATAACCTTTACCCTAACCCTCACCCTAAACTTAAACGTAACCCGAACCTTAACGCTCACCCTAACCCTAACCGTCATCCTCAACCACACCCTGAGCCTAAACCTAAGCCTAATCCTAAACCTAACCCTAACACACACACTCACCCTCACCCTAACCCTAATCCTAAGCCTAACCCTAAACTTAAACCTCCCCCTACCACTCACCCTAAACCTAAATCTAACCCAAACCCTAAACCTCACCCTAACCCTAACCATAACTCTCACACTAACCCAAACCCTCACCCTAACACTTACCATGACCCTATCGCTAATCCTAACCGAAGCACTAACCCTAAAGCTAACCCTCACCCGCACCCTCACCCTCACCGGAACTCTAACCCTAACTCTAACAATAACAATAATCCTAACCCTAACCATCACCCTAACCCTAATCCTCACACCCACCTTTAGCCTCATCCTAACCCTAAGCCTAAGCGTAACCCTCACCCTAACCCTTATACTCACCCTCACCCTAACCCTAATCCTAACACTAATCCTATCCCTAAACCTCACCCTAACCCTCACCCTCACCCTAACCCTAACACTAACCCTAACCCTAAACCTCACCCTAAGCTTCCCCCTAACCATAACTCTAACCCTAAACCTCACCCTCACCCTAAACCTAAACCTAAACTTAACCCTAAACCTCACCCTAAACCTCACCCTAACCCTAAACTATCACCCTCACCCTCAACCTCACAGTAACTCTAAACCTAACCCTAACAATAACAATAACACTAACCCTAACCCTAACCCTAAAAATAACTCACAACCTCAGCCTCACCCTTACCGCAAACTTAACCCTAACCATAACACTAACAATAACCCTAAACCTAACCCTAAACCTAACCCTAATCCTCACTCCCACCCTCACCCTCACCCTCACCCTCAGCCTAACCCTAACCCTAACACTAACCCTCACCATAACCCTAACCCTAACCCTAAACCTAACGCTAAATCTAACCCTAAACCAAACCTTAATTCTCAGCCTCACCCTCATCAAAACCCAAACCCTAATCTTAACCCTCACCCTAACCCTAAGCCTAATCCTAACACTAACCCTAACCCTCACACTCAACCTCACCCTAACCTTAATACTAAACCTAACTCTAACCCTAACCCTAACCCTCAACCTAACCCTCACCCTACCCCTAACCCTAAACCTAATCCTAACCCTAAACCTCATCCTAAACCTCACCCTCAACCTCATGCTCGGCATAAGCCTAAGCCTAAGCCTAAGCCTAACCCTAACCCTCACCCTAACCGTAAAACTAACACTAAGCCTAACTCTAAACCTAAACCTCACTCTCACCCTAACCCTAATTCTAACCCTAACATAACCCTAAACCTCATCCTAACCCTAACCCTAACACTCACTCTCTCCCTCATTGTAACCATAACCCTAACCCTAACCCTAACAATAACCCTAACACTAACCCTAACCCTAACACTAACCCTCTCACTAACACTAACCCTAACCCTTACCCTTAATCTCAACCTAACCCTCACCCTTAACCTAAGCCTAACACTAACCCTAACCATAACCCTCACACTAACCTTAACCCTAACTCTATATCTAAACCTAAATCTCACCCTCACACTAATCCTAACCCTAAACCTAGCCCTAAACCTCACCCTGACCCAACCCCTAACACTAATCCTGACCCTAACCCTAAGCCTAATCCTAACCCTAACCCAAACCCTCACACTCACCCTCACCCTAACCCTAATCCTAAACCTAACCCTATCCTTAACACTAAACCTCAACCTAACACTCAGCCTTGCCCTCACCCTAACCCGAAACCTAAACCTCATCCTCACCCTAGCCCTCACCCTAACCCTAATTCTATCCCTCACCCTCACCCTAACCCTAACCCTCATCCTCACCCTAAACCTCACACTAACCCTAAACCGAATCCTCAATCTTAGCCTCACCCTAACCCTAACACTAACCTTTACCCTAACCCGAAAAATAACCCTAACCCTCACCCATATCTTAACACTCACCCTCAGCCAAAACCTCTCCTTTACCCTTACCATCATAATCACCCTAACCCACACCCTAATCCTAACCCTAACCCTAATCCTAACCCAAAACCTCAACATAACCATCAACCTACCCTTAACCCTAACCCTAACCCTAACCCTTGAACTAACACTCCCCCTAAACCAAAATCTAACCCTAAACCTCACCCTCACCCTAACCCTAATCCTAACCCTAACCATAAACCTCACCCTAACCCTAACCCTAACCTTCACCCTCACCCTCACCCTCACCTTACCAAAAATCTAACCCTAACCCTAACAATAACAGTAATGCTAAACCTAAACTGAAACCTAACCCTAAGCCTAAACCTAATCCTAACACTCACCCTCAACCTAACCCTAATCCTAACGCTAACCCTCACCCTAACCCTAATCCTCACCCTCACTGTAACCCTAACCCTCATCCAAACCCTCACCCTAACCCTAACACTAACCCTCAACCTCACCCTAGTCCTCACCCTAACCTTAATCCTAACTCTAATCCTCATCCTAACCCTAATCCTAACTCTCACTCTAACCATCACACTATCCCTAAACCTAATCCTCAACCTAAACCTAACCCTCACCCTAACCATAAACTTAAGCTGAACCCAAACTCTCACCTTAATCCTAACCCTAAACCTCACCCTCACCCTAACCGTAATCCTAACACTAACCATAAACCTCACCCTAACTCTAACCCTAAACTTCACCCTCACCCTCACCCACACCCTTACCATTAATCTAACCCTAACCCTAACAATAACACTAAACCTAACCCTAAACCTAACCCTAAAACTAAGCCTAACCCTAATCCTAACACTCACCCTCACCCTAACCTTAACCCTAACCCTAACCCTATACCTAACCCTAATCCTGAAACTCATTGTAACGCTAACCCTCATCCAAACCCTCGCCCTAACCCACACCCTAACCCTAAACCTCATACTAACCCTCACCCTAACCAAAACCCTCACCCTCAACCTCAAGCTCAGCCTAACCCTAAGCCTAAGCCTTACCCTAATCCTCACCCTAACCCTAACCCTAATCCTAATCCTAACCCTCATTCTAACCCTCACCCTAACCCTAAACCTAACCATCACCCTAACCCTAATCCTCACCCCCACCCTCACCCTCACCCTCAGCCTAACCCTAATCCTAAGCCTAAGCCTAACCCTAACCCTCACACTCACCCTCACCCTAACCCTAATCCTAACCCTAACCCTCAAACTAACCCTAACCTTCACCCTCACTGTAATCCTCTCATCCAAACCCTCACCCTAACCCTAACGCTAACCATAAACCTCACCCTAACACTAACCTAACCCTCAATCTCACCCTAGCCCTAATCCTAACCATAAACCTAACCCTAACCTTCACCCTAACCATCACACTATCCCTAACCCTAACCCTCAACCTAACCCTAACACTCACCCTAACCCTAAACTTAAAGCGAACACAAACACTCACCCTAATCCTAACCCTAACCCTCACCCCAACCCTAACCCTCACCCTCACCCTCACCCTCAGCCTAACCCTAAGCTGAAGCATACCCCTAACCCTAACCCTCACACTCACCCTAAACCTTAACCTAATCCTAATCCTAAACCTGAGCTTAACCCTCACTCTCAGCCTAACCCTCACCCTAACCCTAACCCTAACACTCACCCTAAACCCTCACCCTCAGCCTAAACCTAAGCCAAAGCCTGACCCTAAAGTTAACCCACACACTCACCCTAACCCTTACACTCACCCTAACCTTTACCCTAATCCTACTCTTAACCCTAAGCCTAACCCTCACCCTCACATTAACCCTCACCCTAACCCTAAATCTAACACTAACCCTAACCCTAACCCTCACCCTCAGCCTCACCTGAGACCTAACTCTAATCCTAAACCTCACCCTCACCGTAACCCTAACCCTAACCCTAAACCTCACCCTAACCCTAAACCTCACCCTCACCCTAATCCTAACCCTAACTCTCATCCTAACCCTCACCCTAACACTAACCCTAACCCTCACCCTCACCCCCACCCTCACCCTCAGCCTAAACCTAAGCCTAACCCTAACCCTAACCCAAACCCGCACCAGAACCCTAACCCTAACCCTAAACCTTACCCTAAATCTAACCCTAATCCAAACCCTAATTCTCAGCCTCACCCTCACCATAACACAAACCCTAATCTTAACCCTCACCCTAACCCTAAGCCTAATCCTAACCCTAACCCTAACCCTCACACTCAACCTCACCCTAACCTTAATCCTAAACCTGACGCTATCCCTAACCCTAACCCTCAAACTAACCCTCACCCTAGACCTAACCCTAACACTAATCCTAACCCTAAACCTCATCCTAACCCTCACCCTCAACCTCATGCTCGACCTAAACCTAAGCCGAAGCCTAAGCCTAACCCTAACCCTCACCCTAAACCTAAAACTAACACTAAGCCTAACTGTAAATATAAACCTCAGTCTCACCCTAACCCTAATTCTAACCCTAACATAACACTAAACCTCATCCTAAACCTAACCCTCACTCTCACCCTCACTGTAACCGTAACCCTAACCCTAACCCTAAAAATAACCCTAACCCGACCCCTAACCCTCACCCTAAACATAACCCTCACCCTAACCCAAACGCTCACCCTAACAATTACCCTAACCCTAACACTAACCCTAAACCTAATACTAACACTCACATTAACCCTAACCATTAACCTCAACCTAACCCTCACCCTCACCCTAAGCCTAACATTAACCCTAACCCTAACCCTCACCCTAACCCTCCCCTAACCCTATATCAAACCCTAAACCTCACCCTCACCCTAACAATAAACCTAACCCTAAACCTAAACCTCAACCTAAACCTCACCCTAACCCTAACCCTCACCCTCACCCTCAACCTCACTGTAATTCTAACCCTAACCCTAATAATAACATTAACCCAAACCCTGCCCCTAACCATAACCCTCACCCTCACTGCAAACTTAACCCTAACCATAACACTAACAATAACCTAAACCAAACCCCACCCTCACCCTCAGCTTAACCCAAAGCCTAACCCTATCCCTAACCCTAACCCTCACCCTAACCCAAACACTAACCCTACCCCTAGTCCGCACCCTAACCCTAAGCCTAATCCTAACCCTAACCCTAACCCTCACACTCACCCTCACCCTAAACCTAATCCTAAACCTAACACTATCCCTAACATTAAACCTCACCCTAACACTTACCCTAGCCCTCACCCTAACCCTAAACCTAAACCTCACCCTCACTTAGCCCTCACCCTAACCCTAATTCTATCCCTCACCCTCACCCTAACCCTAACCCTCATCCTCACCCTAAACCTCACACTAACCCCAAACTGAATCCTCAATCTAACCCTCACCCTAACCCTAACACTAACCCTTACCCTAACCTGAAAAATAACCCTAACCCTCACCCTTATCTTAACACTCACGCTCAGCCAAAACATCTCCTTTACCCTTACCATCATAATCACCCTAACCCACACCCTAACCCTAAACCTCATACAATCCCTCACCCTAACCGTAAACCTAACCATCACCCTAACTGAAACCCTCAGCCTCAACCTCAATCTCAGCCTAACCCTAAGACTAAGCCTAAGCCTAACCCTAACCCTCACACTCACCCTCACCCTAACCCTAATCCTAACCCTAACCCTAATCCTAACCCAAAACCTCAACATAACCATCAACTTACCCTTAACCCTAACCCTAACCCTAACCCTAACCCTCGAACTAACACTCTCCCTAACCCAAAATCTAACCCTAAACCTCACCCTCACCCTAACCTTAATCTTAACCCTAACCATAAACCTCACCTTAACCCTAACCCTAACCTTCACCCTCACCCTCACCCTCACCCTCACCCTCACCTTACCATAAATCTAAACCTAAACCTAACAATAACACTAATCCTAAACCTAAACCTAACCCTAATCCTAAAACTCAACCTCAACCTAACCCTAATCCTAATGCTAACGCTCAACCTAACCCTAATCCTTACCCTCACTGTAACCCTAACCCTCATCCAAACCATCACCATAACCATAACACTAACCCTCAACCTCATCCTAGTCCTCACCCTAACCTTAATCCTAACTCTAAACCTCATCCTAACCCTAACCCTAACCCTAACTCTAACCATCACACTATCCCTAATCCTAACCCTCAACTTAACCCTAACCCTCAATCTCACCCTAAACTTAAGCGGAACCCAAACTCTCACCCCAATCCTAACCCTAACCCTCACCCTAACCCTAACACTCACCCTTACCGTAACCCTCACCCTCAGCCTAAACTTCACATTTATGCTTAGCGTCACCCCCACCCTAACCCTCACCCTAAACCTAACCCTCATCCTAACCCCAACTCTACCCCTAAACCTCACCCTCACCCTAACCCGAACTCTATCCCTAACCCTAACACTAATCCTCAACAAAACCTAAAGCTAATCCTCACCCTCAACCACATGCTCAGCCTAAACCTAAGCCTAAGCCTAACCCTTACCCTAACCATCAACCTCACCCTAGCCCTCATGCTAACCCTAATCCTAAACCTAACCCTCTTCCTAACCCTCACTCTATCCCTAACACTAAACCTCAACCTAAACCTAACCCTAAACCTCACCCTCACCCTAGCCCTCACCCTAGCCCTAATCCTAACCCTAACCCTCATACTAACCCTCCCCATAACCCTAACCCTAACCCTCACCCTAACCGTAACACTCAGCTTCACCCTCACACTCAGCCTAATCCTAAGCCTAAAACTAACCCTAACCTTAACCCTCAATCTCACCTTAAACCTCACCAGAACCCTAACCCTAACACTAAGCCTAACCCTAACCCTCACCTTCAGCCTCACCCTAAACTTACTCTAACCCTAAACCTCACCCTCACCATAACCCTTAGCTTAACCCTAACCCTAAACCTGACCCTAACCCTAACTCTAAACCTACCCTTACCCTAGCCCTTACACTAACCCTAATCCTAACCCTACCCTCAACCTAACCCTCCCCCTAACCCTAACCCTAACACTCACCCTAACCCTAACCCTTACCCTCAACCTCACCCTCAGCCTAATCCTAACACTAACCCTAATCCTCACCCTCACCCTAACCCTAACCCTCACCCTCACCCTAAATCTCACACTAACCCTAACACTAATCCTCAGTCTAAACCTCAGCCTAATCCGAACCCTAACCCTAACCCCCACCCTAACCCTCACCCTAACCCTAACTCTAACCCTAAATCCCACCCTCACCCTAAACCTAACTATAAAGTAAACCAAAACTTAAACCTCACCCTAACCCCAACCCTAATCCTAACCCTAACCCTAACCCTAGGCCTAAACCTAACATTAAGCCTAACCCTCACACTCACCCTCACCCTAACCGTAACCCTAAACCTAACCACAACAATAACCCTAACCCTAATCCTAACCCTAACTCTAACCATAAACCTCACCGTAACCCAAAACTTAACCCTAACACTAACCCTCACAGTAACCCTAACCTCAAGCTAACCCTAACTCTAACCCTAACCGTAACACTAAAAACCTCACCTTAACCCTAACCCTAAACCTCAACCTCACCATAATCGTAACCCTAACCCTATCCCTAACAATAACCCTAAACCTAACCATAATCCTAATCCACAAACTCACACTAACCCTAATCCTAAACCTAACACTCAACCTAAATCTAACGCTCACACTTACTCTAACCCTAAACCTCATCGTAACCCTCACCCTAACCCTAACCCTAACACTAAAAGTCACACTAACATTAAACCTAACCCTCACCCTCAACCTAGACCTCATCCTAACCCTAATCCTAACCCTACTTCTCATCCTAACCCTCACCCGAACCCTAACCCTAAACCTCACCCTAAACCTAACCCTAAACCTAACCCTCAACCTAACCCTAATCCTCACGCTCAACTTAACACTAACTCTAACCATCACCCTAACCCTAAACTTTACCTGAACCCTAACTTTCACCTTAACCCTAACCTTAACCCTCACCCTAACCCTAACCCTCACACTTACCTTACCCTTACCCTAATCATAATCCTAACCCTAACCCTAAACCTCAACCTCTGCCTCACCTTAATCCTAAATCTAACCCTAAATCACACTCTCACCCTAAGACTAATCCTAACCCTAAACCTAAAGCTCACCCTAACCATAACCCTAAACCTAACCCTCACCATAGCCCTCACCCTAACCCTACTCCTAACATTAACCCTCATCCTAACCCTCCCTATAACCCTATCTGAAACCCTCACCCTAACCCTAACCCTCACACTCACCCTCACCCTCAGCCTAAACCTAAGCCTAACCACAAGCCTTACCTGAAACGTAACCTTAACTCTCACACTCACCCGCACCCTCACCCTCACCATAACTCTAAACCAAACCCTAACCCTAACCCTAAACCTCACCCTAGCCCTAACCCTAACCCTAATCCTCACCCTCAACCTAACCCTAACACAAACCCTAACCCTAACCCTCAACCTAACCCTCCCCCTAACCATGTATCTAACCCTAAACTTCACCCTCCACCTAACCCTAACCCTAACCCTAACCCTAAACCCCACCCTAACCCTAACACTAACCCTCTCACCCTCAACCTAACCCTAACACAAACTCTAACCCTAACCCTCAACCTAACCCTCCCCCTAACCATGTATCTAACCCTAAACTTCACCCTCCACCTAACCCTAACCCTAACCCTAACCCTAAACCCCACCCTAACCCTAACACTAACCCTCACCCGCACCCTCACCCTCACCATAACTCTAACGCTAACTCCAAAAATAAAACTAAGTGTAACCCTAACCATCACCCTTACCCTAATCCTCACCCCCACCCTCACCATCAGCCTAACCCTAAGCCTAAGCCTCACCCTCACCCTAACCCTCACACTCATGCTCACCCTAACCCTAATCTTAAACCTAACCCTATCCCTAAACCTCAACTTAACCCTCACCCTCACCCTAACCCTAACACTAACCCAAACCCTAAACCTCCCCCAGACCCTCCCCCAAACCCTAACTCTTACGCTAAACCTCACCCTCACCCTAACCCTAAAACTCACCCTAACCCTAACTCTCACCCTCACACTCTAACTCACCCTAACTCTAACCCTGTCCCTAACAACACTAACCCTAACCCTATCCCTAAACATAACCCTCACCCTCAGACTCACCCTCACTGAAAACTTAACCCTAAACATAACACTAGCAATAAGACTAACCCTAAACTTAACCCTAAACCTAATCCTCACCCACAACCTCACCCTCAGCCTAACCCTAACCCTAACCCTCCTTTTAACCCTAACGGTAACCCTAACCCTAACCCTAACCCTAAAACAAACCTTAAACCTAACCTTAAACCTAAACCTAATCCTCAGCCTCAGTCTCACCCTCACCCTAACCCAAACCTTAACCTTACCCCTCACCATAACCCTAAGCCTAACCCTAACCCTTAGCCTAACCCTCACACTCACACTCACCCTACCCGAAATCCTAAACCTAATCCTATCCCTAACCCTAACCCTCACCCTAACCCTCACCCTAAACGCAATCCTAACCCTAAACCTCATCCTAAACCTCACTCTAACCCTAACACTAACCATCCCCCTCATCCTCGGCCGAAGCCTAACCCTAAGCCTAAACCTAACCCTAACCCTAACACTAACATTAAACCTAACCCTAATCCTAACACTCACCCTCAACCCATCCCTAACCCTAACCCAACCCTCACCCTCAGCCTCACCCTAACCCTAACTCTAACCCTAAAGCTCTCCCTCACACTAACCCTAACCCTTACCCTAACGCTAAACCTCACCGTAACCTTAACCCTAAACCTAACCCTCATGCTAGCCATCACTCTATCCCTAATCCTAACCCTAACACTCATCCTAACCCTCACCCAAACAATAACCCGAACCCTCACCCTCAATCTCACCCTAACACTAACCCTAAGCCTCACACTCACCTTCACGCTAACCCTAACCTAACCCTAATGCTCAACCTATCCCTAACCCTCAACCTCACCTTAACCCATACCCTAACCCTCACCCTAACCCTAAACTGAACCGGAACTCTAACTCTCACCCTAACCCTAACCCTAAACCTCACCCTAACCCTAACCCTCACCCTCACCCTCACCCTCAGCCTAACCTTAAGCCTAACCCTAAACCTCACACTCACCCTAACCCTAAGCCTATTCCTAATCCTAACCCTAACCCTCACCCTAACCATCACCTTAACCGTAACCCTAAAAATAACCGTGGCCCTAACCCTCACCCTCAGCCTCACTCTGACCCTAAGCCTCACTCTCACCGTAACTCTACCCCTAAACCTAACAACCTAACACTAAACCTCACCAAAACCATAACACTGACTCTAACACAAACCCTCACCCTAACACTTACCCTCACTCAAACACTAACCCTAACCTTAACACAAACCCTCACCCTAAACCTAACGCTAACCCTAAACCTCAACCTAAGCCTCACCCTCACCCTAACCCTAACACTAAGCCTCACCATAACGCTCACCCTAACCCTCCCCCTAACCCTATATCTAACCCTAAACCTCACCCTCACCATAAACCTAACCCTAACCCTAAACCCCACCTTAACCCTAAACCTATCCCTCTCCCGCACCCTCACCCTCTCTGTAGCTCTAACACTAATACTAACAATAACACAAACCCTAACCCTAACCCTAATCCTCACCCCCACCCTCACCCTCAGCCTAACCCTAAGCCTAAACCTACCACTAATCCTAACCCTCACTGTAACCCTAAACCTAACCCTAACCCTAACCCTCACACTCACCCTCACCCTAAACCTAATCCTAAACATAACCCTAAAATTACCCAAACCCTCACCATAAGCCTCACCCTAGCCTTCAACCTAACCCTAATCCTAAAATTAAACCTCATCCTAACCCTCATCCTAACCCTAACCCTAACCCTCACCCTAAACCTAACCCTAACCCTCACCCTAAACCTCATCCTAACCCTCACCCTAACCCTAACCCTAACCCTCACCCTAAACCTAACCCTAACCCTCACCCTAATGCTCGGCCTAAGCCTAAGCCTAAGCCTAAGCCTAGCCCTAAACCTAACCCTCACCCTAACCCTAACCCTTACACTAACCCTAACTCTAACCATAAACCTCACTCTCACCCTAACCCTAACTCTAACCCTAACCCTAAACCTAAACCTCATCCTAACACTAAATCTAACCCTCACCCTCACCTTAACCATAACCCTAAACCTAACACTAACAATAACAGTAACCTTAACTCTAAAACTAACCCTTATCTCAAACCTCACCCTAACATTTACCCTCAACCGAACACTCACACTAACCCTAACACTAACCCTCACACTAACCCTAACCATCACCCTAACCCTAAACCTCACCTCAACCCTAACCCTAACCCTCACCCTCACCCTAGCCCTCAGCCTAACCCTAACACTCATCCTCACCCTAAACCTCACACTAACCCTAACACTAATACTCAATCTAACCCTCACCCTCATCCTACCCCTAACCCTAATTCTAACCCTAACCCTAACCCTCACCATTACGATAACCCACAAACTCAGCCTAACCCTCACATTTACCCGTACCGTCACTCCCACCCTAACCCTCACCCTAACCCTAACCCTCAACCTAACCCTCACCCTAACCCTGACTCTCCCCTAAACCTCATCCTCACCCTAACCCTAACTCTAACCCTAATCCTAACACTAAATCTCACCATAATGCTAACGCTTATCCTCACCCTCACCCTCATTGTAATTGTAAACTTAACATTAACCCTAACAATAACTCTAAACCTAACCCTAACCCTCACTGTAACCCTAACCCTAACACTAACACTAACCCTAAACCTAAACCTAACCCTCAACCTAACCCTAATCCTCAGCCTCACCCTCACCCTAACAAAACCCTAACCCCAACCTTCACCCTAACCCTAAGCCTAAACCTAACCCTAATTCTAACCCTCACATTCACCCTCACCCTAAACCTAATCCTGAACCTAACCCTATCACTAACCCTAACCCTCAGCCAAACCCTCACCCTAGCCCTCAGCCTAACCCTAATCCTAACCCTAAACCTCATCCTAATCCTCACCCTAACCCTAACCTTAACCCTCACCCTAACCCGAACCCTAACACTCACCCATATGCTGGGGCTAAGCCTGAGCCAAAGCCTAAGCCTAAGCCTAACCCTAACGCTCACCCTAACCCTAACCCTAACACTAACCCTAACTCTAACCCTAAACCTCACATTCACACTAACCCTAACTCTAATCCTAAACCTAAACCTCATCCTAACCCTAACCCTAACAATAACCGTAACCCTAACCCTAACCATAACCCTACCCTAACCTTAACCCTAACCCTAATACTAACCATAACCCTCACCCTAAATCTAACGTCACCCTAACACCAAACCTAATCCTCAACCTCACCCTAGCCCTCACACTAACCCTTACCCTCATCCTCACCCTAAACATCACACTAACCCTAACACTAATCCTCAATTTAACCCTCATCCTCACCCTCACCCTAACCCTAACCCTCACCCTAAACCTAACCCTCACCTACCGTAACCCTCACCTTAGGCCTAACCCTAAACTTTACCCTTACCGTCACCCCCACCTTAACCCTCACCCTAACCCTAACCCTCACCCTAATCTTCACCCTAAACCTAACTCTACCCCTAAACCTCACCCTCACCCTAACCCTATCTCTAACCCTAACACTAACACTAAAAACCTCACCCTAACTCTAACCCTAACCCTCAACCTCACTGTAACCGTAACCCTAACCCTAACAACATCCCTAACCCTAACCCTAATCCTAACACTCACTCTCACATTAACCCTAATCCTAAGCCTAAACCTCACCCTAACCCTAACCCAGACCCTTACCGTAACCCTAACCCTCACCATAACACTAACCCAAACCCTAAACCTCACCCTAACACTAAACCTAACCCTCACCGTCACCCTCACCCTCAACCTCACCTTAACTCTAACCCTAACCCTAACAATAACACTAATCCTAACCCTAACCCTTACCCTAAACCTAATCCTAACACTCACCCTCAACCTAACCCTAACCCTAACCCAACCCTCACCCGCAGCCTCACCCTAACCTTATCTCTAACCCTAAACCTCACCCTCACCCTTACCCTAACCCTAAACTCACCCTAAACTTAACCCTAAACCTCACCCTCACGCTAGCCCTCACCCTAACTCTAATCTTATCCCTAACACTCATCCTAACCCTCACCCTAAAAATAAACCTAACCCTCAAACTCACCCTCACCCTAACCCTAACCCTAACCCTAACACTCAACCTAACCCTAACACTCACCCTCACTATAACCCCTACCCTAACCCTCACCCTAACCCTAAACTTAACCCAAAACCTAACTCTCACCCTAAACCTAACACTATCCCTCACCCTAAACTTAACCCTCACCCTCACCCTCACCCTCAGCCTAAACCTAAGCCTATCCCTATCCCTAACCCTAAGCCTAACAATCAACCTAACCCTAATCCTAATCAAACCCTAAGCCTGACTCTCACCCTCACCTTATCCCATACCTTAAGCCTAACCCTAACATTAATCCTAACACTAACCATAACCCTCAACCTCACCCTAACACTAACCTTATCACCCTAACCCTAAACATCAACCTAACACTAACCCTAACCCTCACACTCACCCTAACCTCACCCTAACCCTAACCCTCATCCTCACCCTAAACCGCACACTAACCCTAACACTAATCCTCAATCTAAACCTCATCCTCACCCTAACCCTAACCCTAACCCTCACCCTAACCCTAACCCTCACCCTTACTGTAACCCTTACCCTCAGCCTAATCTTCAACTTTACCCTTACTGTCACCCCCACCGTAACCCTCACCCTAAACCTAACCCTAACTCTAACCCTAAACCGCACCCTCACCCTAACCCGAACTCTATCCCTAACCCTAACACTAAACCTCATCCTAACCCTAAAGCTAACCCTCACCCTAAACTGTATGCTCAGCCTAAACCTAAGCCTAAGCCCAACGTTTACCCTAACCCTCACCTTCACCCTAGCCCTCACCCTAACCCTAATCCTAAACCTAACCCTCATACTAACCCTCACCCTAACCCTAACCCTAAACCTAACCCTCATCCTAACCCTCACCCTAACCCTAACCCTAAACCTCATCCTAAACCTCACCCTCACCCTAGCGCTCAACCTAGCCCTAATCCTAACCCTAACCCTCATCCTAACCCTCCCCATAACCCTAATTCTAACCCTCACCCTAAACCTAAACCTCCACTTCACCCTCACCCTCAGTCTAACCCTAAGCCTATACCTAACTCTAAACTTTATCCTAACACTAACCCTAAACCTAACCCTAATATTAATCCTAACCCTAACACTAACCCTCAATCTCACCTTAACCCTCACCCTAACCTCAACGGTAACCCTAACACTAAGCCTAAACCTAACCTTCACCCTCAGCCTCACCCTAACCCTAACTCTAACCCTCACCCTAAATCTCACACTCACCATAACCCTTACCCTAACCCTAACCCTAAACCTCAACCGAACCCTATCTCTAAACGTTACCCTCACCCTAGCCCTTATCCTAAACCTAATCCTAACCCTAACCCTCATTGTAACCCCCCTTCTAACCCTTACCCTAACACTCACCCTAACCCTAACACTCACCCTCAACCTCACCCTCAGACTAACCCTAAGCCTAACCCTAAACCTAACCCTAAAACAAACACTCACCCTAAACATAACCATAACCCTCACCTTAACCCTAACCTCACCCTATCACTAACCCTAATCCTCACATTCACCCTAGCCCTAACCCTAACCCTAACCCTCACCCTCACCTTAAATCTCACACTAACCCTAACACTAATCCTCAATCTAACACTCAGCCTCAGCCTAACCCTAACCCTAACCCTAACCTAGCCCTTACCCTCACCCTTACCGTAACCCTCACCATAGGCCTAACCCTCACCTTTACCCTTATGATCACCCCCACCTTAACCCTAACCCTAATCCTAACTCTCACCCTAACCCCCACCCTAACCCTCACCCTAACCCTAAATCTAACCCTAAACCTCACCCTCACCCTAAACCTAACTCTAAAGTAACCCAAACCCTAAACCTCACCCTAACCCTAACCCTAATCCTAACCCTAACCCTAAGCCTAACCCTAACCCTAAGCCTAACCCTCACACTCACCCTCACCCTAACCGTAACCGTAAACCTAACCATAACAATAACCCTAACCCTAATCCTAACCCTAACTGTAAGCACAACCCTCATCGTAACCCATACCGTAACCCTAACACTAACCCTCACACTAACCCAAACACTAACCTCACCCTAACCCTAACTTTAACCCCAAGCATAACACTAAAAACCTCACCCTAATCCTAACCCTAACCCTCACTCTCACCTTAAACTTAAACCTAACCCTAACCCTAACAATAACACTAACCCTAACCCTAATCCTAATCCTAATCCTCAACCTCACACTAACCCTGATCCTAAACCTAACCCTCACCCTTACCCTAACCCTCACACTTACCCTAACCCTAACCCTCATCCTAACCCTCACCCTAACCCTAACCCTAAACCTAAACCTCACACTAACAATAAACTAACCCTCATTCTCAACCGAGCCCTCATCCTAACCCTAATCCTAACCCTAATCCTCATCCTAAGCCTCACCCAAACCCTAACCCTAAACCTCACCCTAACCCTAACCCTAAACCTAACCCTCAACCTAACCCTAATCCTCACGCTCAACTTAACACTAACCCTAACCCTCAACCTAACCCTAAACTTAACCTGAACACTAACTCTCACCCTAACCCTAACCCTAACCCTCACCCTAACCCTAACCCTCACCCTCACCCTCACCCTCAGTGAAAACCTAAGCCTAACTCTAACCCTAACCCTCACACTCACCCTAACCTTACCCTAATCCTAAACCTAACCCTAGCCCTAACCCTCACACTCAGCCTCACCTTAACCCTAACTCTAACCCTAAAAATCACCCTCATCCTAAACCTAACCCTAACCCTAACCCTAAACCTCACCCTAACCCTAACCCTTAACCTCACCTTCACCCTAGCCCTCACCCTAACCCTAATCCTAACCCTAACCCTCATCCTAACACTCCCTATAACCCTATCTGAAACCCTCACCCTAACCCTAACCCTCAAACTCACCCTCACCCTCAGCCAAACCCTAAGCCGAACCACAAGCCTTATTAGAAACCTAACCCTAACCCTCATACGCACCCGCACCCTCACCCTCACAACTCTAAACCTAACCCTAAACCTAACCTTAAACCTCACCCTAACCCTAACCGTAATCCTAAACCTCACCCTCACCCTAACCCTAACACAAACCCTAACCCTAACCCTCACCCTAACCTTCCCCTAATCGTATATCTAGCCCTGAACCTCACCCTCAACCTAACCCTAACCCTAGCCTTAACCCTAAACCTCACCCTAACCCTAACACTAACCCTGACTCGCACCCTCACTCTCACCATAACTCTAACCCTAACCCTAAAAATAACACTAAGTCTAACCCTAACCATCACCCTAACCCTAATCCTCACCCCCACCCTCACCATCAGCCTCAAACTCATGCTCACCCTAACCCTAAACCTAAACCTAACCCTGTCCCTTAATCTCAACTTAACACTCACCCTCACCCTAAACCAAACACTAACCGTAACCCTAAATCTCACCCTTACCCTCCCCCAAACCCTAACTCTAACCCTAAACCTCACCCTCACCCTAACTCTAAAACACCCTAACACTAACCCTCAACCTCACCCTCAACCACACCGTAACACTTACCCTATCCCTAACAATAACTCTAGCCCTAAACCTATCCCTAAACATAACCCTCACCCTCAGCCTCACCTTCACAGAAAACTTAACCCTAACCATAACACTAAAAATAACCCTAACCCTAGCCTTAACCCTACCCCTATTCCTGACCCCCACTCTCACACTCAGCCTAACCGTAACCCTAACCCTAACCCTAACCCTCCCAGTAACCCTAACCCTAACCCTAACACTAACACTAACACTAACCCTAAACCAAACACTAAAACTAACCCTAATCCTCAGCCTCACCCTCACCCTAATCCAAACCCTAAACCTAACCCTCACCCTAACCCTATGCCTAACCACAACCCTTAGCCTAACCCTCACCCTCACCCTTATCCTACCACAAATCCTAAACCTAACCCTATCCCTAACCCTAACACTCATCCTCACCCTCACCCAAGATCTCACCCTAAACCTAATCCTAACCCTAAACCTCATCCTAACCCTCACACTAAACCTAACCCTAACCATCACCCTAACCCGAACCCTAACCCTCCCCCTCATGCTCAGCCTAAGCCTAAGCCTAAGCCTAAACCTAACCCTAACCCTAACACTAACCCTAACTCTAACCCTAAATCTCACCCTAACCCTAACCCTCAGTCTAACCCTAACCCTAAACCTAAACCTCATCCTAACCCTAACCCTAACCCTCACCCTCACCCTCACCCTAACCGTAAACATAACCCTAACCCCAACAATAACGCAAACCCTAACCCTAACCATCACCGTAACCATAACCCTCAACCTAAACCTAACCCTCACCCTAACATTTACCCTCACCCTAACACTAACCCTAGCGCTAACACTAACAATCAAACTAAACCTAAACATCACCCTAACCCTTAACCTCACTCTAACACTAACCCTAAACCTCACCCTCACCCTAGCCGTCACCCTAACCCTAACACCTATCCTCACCCTAAACCTCACACTAACCCTAACACTAATCCTCAATCTAAACCTCACCCTCACCCTAACCCTAAACCTAACCCTCACCATAACCGTAACCCTGACACTTACCGTAACCCTCACCCTCAGTCTAACCCTCAACTTTACCCTTACCGTCACCTAAACCTCACCCTAACTCCAACCCTCACCCTAACCCTAACTCTACACCTAAACCTCACCCTCACCCAAACCCTAACTCTAAACCTCACCCTCTCCCTAGCCCTCACACTAACCCTAATTCTAACCCTCCCCATCTCCCTAACCCTAGCCCTAATCCTCACCCTAAACCTCACACTAACCCTAACCTTAAACCTAATGCTCAATCAAACCCTCACCCTAACCCTAACCCTAACACTAAACCTAACTCTAACACACACACTCACCCTCACCCTAACTCTAATAATAACCCTAACCCTAACCCTAACTCTCCCCATAACTCTCACCCTAAACCTAACACTAACACTAACCATAACACTAAACCTCAACCTCTCACCCTAACCCTAACTCTAAATCTAAACCTAACCCTCACACTAAACCTAACTCTAACCCTAACCCAATCCCTAAACCTCACCCTAACCCTAACCTTAAACATCACCCTCACCCTCACCATAACCTTAACTCTAAACCTAACCCTAACAATAACCCTAACCCTAATGCTAACCCTCACCATAACCATAACCCTCACCCTAACCCAAAGCCTTACCCTAACACTTACCCTGACCCTAACACTAATCCTAACCGTAACATTAACCCTCACACTAATCCTAACCCTAACCTCACCCTAAACCTAACCCGAACCCTAACCCTCAACCTAACCCTAACTCTCACGCTCAACATAACCCTAACCTTAACACTCACCCTAAACCTAAACTTAACCTGAACCCTAACTCTCACCCTAATCCTAACCGTAATCCTCACCCTAACCCTAACCCTCACCCTCACCCTCACCCTCAACGTAAACCTAAGCCTAACCCTAAATGTTACCCTAAACCTCACACTCACACTATCCCTTACCCTAATCCTAATCCTTACCCTAAATCTAACCTGACCCTAAGCCTCACCTTAACACTAACTCAAACCCTAAACCTCACCCTCACCATAACCCTATCCCTAACCCTAACTGTAAACTTCACCCTAACCCTAACCCTCACCATAGTCCTCACCCTAACCCTAATCCTAACCGTAACCCTCAACTTATCCCTCCCCATAACCCTAATCTTAACCCTCGCACTAACCCTAACCCTCACCCTCACCCTCAGCCTAAAGTTAAGCCTAGCCCTAACCCTAACCCTAACCATCACACTCACCCTAAACCTAACCCTAAACCTCACCCTAACCAAAACCCTCACCCTCACGCTCACCCTCAGCCTAACCCTAAGCCTAACCCGTACCCTAACCCTAACATTCACACTCACCCTAACCCTAACCTTTATCCTAATCCTAATCCTAACCCTAACCCTAACCCTCACCCTCAAACTAACCCTCACCTTAAGCCTAAACCTAACATTAATTCTAAACCTAACCCTCACCCTCAGCCTGACCCTAACCCTAACTCTAACGCTAAACCTCACCTGACCCTAACCCCAACCCAAACCCTATCCCTAAGCCTCATCCGAAACATAACCCTAACCCTCACCCTCACCCTCACATTAACCATAACCCTAAGCCTAACGCTAACAATAACCCTAACTCTTACCCTAACCTTCACCCTAACCATAACCCTCACCCTAAACCTAACACTCACCCTAACACTTACCATCACCTTAACACTAGCCCTAACCCTAATACTAACCCTCACACTAACCCTAGTCATCACCTAAAACCTAAACCTCACCTTACCACTAACCCTAAACCTCACACTCTCCCTAGCCCTCACCCTAAACCTTAAGCCTCATCCTCACCCTAAACCTCACAGTAATCCTAACACTAATCCTCAATCTAACCTTCACCCTCACCCAAACCCTAACCCTAAACCTCACCCTAACATTAACCCTGACCCTTAACTTAACCCTCACCCTCAGCCTAACTCTCAACTTTACACTTACCATCACCCCCACCCTAACAGTAACACTAAATCTCACCCTAACCCTAACCCTAACCCTCACCCTCAACCTCTTGCTCAGCCTAACCCTAATCCTAAGCCTATCCCTAACCCTCACACTCACCCTCACCCTCAGCCAAAACCTAAGGCTAACCCTAACCCTAATCCTAACCCTCACACTCACCCTGTCCCTAACCTTAATCCTAACCCTAAACCTAACGCTAACCTTCACCCTCAAACTCAGACTAACCCTAACCCTAATTCTAACCCTAAACCTCACCCTCAGTTTAACCCTAATACTAAACCTAACCCTAACCCTAACCCTCCCCCTAACTCTCACCCTAACCCTAACCGTAACACTAACCATAACCCTAAACCTCACAATAACACTCACCCTAACCCTAACTCTAACAATAAAGTCACTCTCACCCTCACCCTAACCCTAACCCTCACCCTAACACTTACCCTCACCCTAACGCTCACGCTAAACCTCACACTCACCCTCAACCTAACCCTAATCCTAAACCTAACCCTAACCCAAAACCTCACCCTAACAATCCCCCTAACCCTAACTCTAACCCTAAACCTCACCCTCAACCTACCCCTAACCCTAGCCCTAAACCTCAACCTAAACGTCAGCCTAACCCTAACCCACACCCTCACACTCAACCTAACTGTAACTCTAAACCTAACCCCAACAATAATACTAATCCTAACCCTAACCCTCAGCCTCACCCTCACTGCAAACTTAACCCTAACCATAATCCTTACAATAAGCCTAGCCCTAACCCTAAACTTAACCCTCACCATAACCCTAACCCTAACCCTAATTTTAAACCTAACCCTATCCCTAAGCCTAACCCTAACCCTAACCCTAACCTCACACTCACCCTCACCCTAATCCTAATCCGAACTCTAACCGTATGCCTAAACCTAACCCTCACCAAAACCCTCACCCTAGCCCTCACCCTCATGCTCAGCCTAAGCCTAAGCATAAGCTTAAGCCTAATCCTAACCCTAACCCTCACCCTAACCCTAACCTTAACACTAACCCTAACTCTAATCGTAAACCTCACGCTCACCCTAACCCTAACTGTAACTCCAACTCTAAAACTAACCCTAAACCTAACCCTAAAATAACCCTAACCCCAATCCTAAATCTACCCCTAAATCTCATGTTCACCCTAATGCTAACTCTAACCCAAACCCTAAAACTAAAACTCACTGTAACCCTAACCTTAACTCTCAGCCTAAACCTAACCCTCACCCTCACCCTCACTCTCAGCCTAAACCTAAGGTTAACCCTAAATCTAACCCTAACCCTCACACTCACCCTAACCCTAACCCTAATCCTAATCCTAATCCTAGCCTTAACACTAACCCTCACCCTAAACCTCACCCTAACCCTCGCCCTAACCCTAACCCTAAAACTAACCCTCACCCTCAGCCTCACCCTAACCCTAATTCTAACACTAAACATCAACCACACCCTAACGCTAACGCCAACCCTAACCCTAACCCTAACAATCCCCCTAATTCTCACCCTAAACCTAAAACTAACACCCTAACCCTAAACCTCAACCTAACCCTCACCCTAAACCTAACTCTATCACTAAACCTCACCCTCACCCAACCCTCACATTAACTCTAACCCAAACACTAAACTTCACCCTAACCCTAACCCTAACCCTCACCCTCACCCTGACAGTAACCGTAACCCTAAACCTAACCCTCACAATAACCCTAACTCTAATCCTAACCCTCACCCTAACCATAACCCTCACTCTAACCCAAACACTCACCCTAACACTTACCCTCACCCTAACACTACCCCAACATTAACACTAACCCTCAAACTAACCCTAAACTTAACCCTAACCCTAAATCACAACCTAACCCACACCCTCACCCTAACCGTAATACTAACCCTATGCCTAACCCTTACCCAAACCGTCGCCCTAACCCTATATTTAACCTTAAACCTCACCCTAACCCTAACCCTAACCCTAACTCTAACGCTAAACCTAACCCTAACCCTAAAAGTAAGCCTAATGCTCAGCCTCACCCTCACCTTAACCCAATCCCTAAACCTAACCCACACCCTAAACCTCACCCTACCTCTCAGGCTAACCCTAACCCTAACCCTCACAATCACCCTAACCCTAATCCTAAACCTAACCCATTTCCTAACCCTAACGCTCACCCTAACCCTCACCCTAGCCTCACCCTAACCCTAAACGTCATCCTAACACTCACCCTAACCCTAACCCTCACCCTAACCCTAACTCTAACCCTCACCCTCATGCTCGGCCTAAGCATAAGCCTAAGCCTAAGCCTAACCCTAACCCTATACCTAACCTTCACCCTAACCCTAACCCTAACACTAACTCTAATTCTAACCCTAAATATCACACTCACACTATCCCTAAATCTAACCCTAACCCTCACACTAACCATTACACTCGCCCTTACCCTAACCCTCACCCTAACACTTACCCTCACACTAACACTAACACTAACAATAACACTAAGGCTAACCGTAACCCTAACCTTCATCCTCACCCTAAACCTCACACTAACCCTAATACTAATCCTCAATCTAACCCTCACCCTCACCCTAACCCTAACACTAATCTTCACCCTAACCCTAACCCTCACTCTTAACGTAACCCTCACCCTCAGCCTAACCCTCAACTTTACCCTTAACGTCACCCCCACCCTAACCCTCACACTAACCATAACCCTAACCCTAACCCTCACCTTAACCCTAGCTCTACACCTAAACCTCACCCTCACGCTAACACTAACTCTAACCCTAACACTAAACCTCACCCTAAGCCTAAACCTAACCCTCACCCACACCCTCACAGTAACCGTAACACTAACCCTAACCCTAACAAAAAACCTAAACCTAACCCTAACCTTCACCATAAACATAACCCTCATCCGAACCCTAAACCTCACCCTAACACTTACCCTCACCCTAACACTAACCCTAACACTAACACTAACCCTCACTCTAACCTTAACCCTCACCCTAATTCTAAAGCTCACCCTAACCCTAACCCTAAACCTAATCCCCACCCAAACCCTAGCACTCACCCTAACCCTAATTCTAACCCTCACTCTCACCCTAAACCTAACCCTCATCCTCACCCTAAAGCTCACGCTAACCTTAAACCTAATCCTCAATCTAAAGCTCACCCTAACCCTTACCCCAACCCTTATCCTAAACCTAAACCTAAAACTAAACTTCACCCTTATCTTAAACCTCACCCTCAGCCTAAACCTCACCTTTACCCTTACCATCATCCTCACCCTAACCCTCACCCTAACCCTAAATCCCATCCTAACCCTCACCCTAAGAGTAAACCTAACCATCACCCTAACACTAACACTCACCCTCACCCTCACGCTCAGCCTAAACCTAAGCCTAAGCCTAAACCTTACCCTAACCCTCACCCTCACCCTAGCCTTTACCTTAACCCTAATCCTAACCCTAAACCTCATCCTAACCCTCACACTAACCCTAACCCTAACCATCACCATAAGCCTAATCCTCAACCCCACCCTCACCCTCAGGCTAACCTTAAGCCTAAGCCTAAGATTAACCCTAACCCTCACACTCACACTCACCCTAATCCTAATCCTAACCCTAACCCTAACCATAACCCTAAACCTCAACCTAACCCTCACCCTACCCTTAACCCTAACCCTAACACTAACACTAACCCTCAACCTAACCTTCCAACTAACCCTAAATCTAATGCTAAACTTCACCCTCACCCTAAACCTAATCCTAACTATAACCCTAAACCTCACCCTAACGGTAACCCTAATCCTCACCCTCAACCTCACATTAACCATCACGATAACTCTAACCCTAACCCTAACAATAACACTAATCCTAACCCTAAACATAACCATAACCCTAACACTAATCCTAACACTCACCCTCACCCTAACCCTAATCCTAACCCTAACCCTCACCCTAACCCTAACCCTCACCCTAACCCTAACCCTCACCCTCACTGTAACCCTAATCCTCAACCTAACCCTCAACCTAACAATAACCCTAACCCTAAACCTTAATCTAACACTAACCATAACCCTCACCCTCATCCTAGACCTCACCCTTACCCTAACCCTAACCCTCAACCTCAGCCTCAAGTTAAACCTACCTCTAAATCTCACCCTCACCCTAACCCTAACCCTAACCCTAAACCTCACCCTAACCCTATGCTAAACCTCACCCTCAACCTATCCCTCACACTAACCCTAATCCTAAACCTAACCTTATTCCTAAACCTCAACCTAACCCTCACCCTCACCGTAAACCTAACACTAACACTAACCCTAAACCTCACTCTAAGCTTCCACTTAACCCTAACTCTAACCCTAAACATCATCCTCACCCTAACTCTAAACCTAAACCTAACCCTAAACCTCACCCTAAAACTAAACCTAACACTAACCCTCACCCTCACCCTCAACCTCACCGTAAATCTAAACCTAACCCTAAGAATAACAGTAACCCTAAGCCTAACCATAACCCTAACAATAACTCAAACCCTCAGCCTCAACCTCACAGCAAACATAACCCTAACCATAACACTAACAATAACCCTAACCCTAACCCTAATCTTAACTCTAATCCTCACCGCCACCCTCACCATCAGCCTAACCCGAAGCCTAATCCTAACCCTAACCTAACCCTAAACCTCACCGTAACCCTATCCCTAACCCTCACCCTAAACCTAACACTAACCCTAACACTAAACCTAACCCTAATTCTCAGCCTCAACCTCACCCTAACCCAAACCCTAACCCTAACCCTCACCCTAACCCTAAGCCTATATCTAAACCTAAAGCTCACCCTCACCCTAACCCTACCTTTAAACCTAACCCTTAATCCCACCCTAACCATAACACTAACCCTCAACCGCATCCTCACCCTCAAAGGAACTCTAACCATAACCCTAACAATAACACTAACCCTAACCCTAATCATCACCTTAACCCTAATCCTCACCCCCACCCTCACCCTCAGCCTAACCCTAAGACTAAACCTAACCCTTACCCTAACCCTCACACTCACTTTCACCCTATCCCTAATCCTAAACCTAAAACTATCCCAAAACCACAACCTAACCCTCATCCTCACCCTAACCCTAACACTAACCCTATCCCTAAATCTCAAACTAACCCTCACCCTCACCCTAACCCTAACACTAACCCTAAACCTAAACTTCACTCTAACCCTCCCACAAACCCTAACTCTAACCCTAAACCTCACACTCACCCTAACCCTAACCCTAACCCTAACCCTAACCCTAACCCTAACCCTCACCCTCAACCTAAACTTCACCGTAACTCTAACCCTATCCCTAACAATAACACTAACCCTAACCCTATCCTTAACCATAACCCTCACGCTGAGCCTCACCCTCACTGCAAACTTAACCCTAACCATAAAAATAAAAATAACCCTAACCCTAAACCTAACCCTAACCCTAAACCTCACCCCCACCCTCACCCTCAGCCTAACCCTAAACCTATCCCTAACCCTAACCCTAACCCTACCTGTAAACCTAACCCTAACCCTAACCTTAACACTAACACTAAACCTAACCTTAACCCTAACCCAAACCCTAACCCTAATCCTCAACCTAACCCTAAGCCTAACCCTAACCCTAACCCTAAACCTCATACTCACTCTCACCCTAAACCAAATCCTAAAGCTAACCCTATCCCTAAACCTAACCCTCAACCTAACCCTCACACTAGCCCTCACCCTAAACCTAACCCTAACCCTCACCCTAACCCGAACCATAACCCTCACCTTAACTCTCACCCTAACCTAAACCTAAACCTAACACTAACCCTAACCCTAACGATAACCCTAACCCTCACCTTCAGCCTCACCCTAACACTAACTCTAACCCTAAACCTCACCCTCACCCTAACCCAAACCCTTACCCTAAACCTCACCCTAACCCTAAATCTCACCCTCACCCTAGCCCTTACCCTAACCATAACCCTCACCTTAATCCTAACCCTCACCCTAACCCTAATCCTAACCCTAGCGCTCATCCTAACCCTCACCCTAACCCTAACCCGCACCCTCAACCTAACCCTCAGCCAAACCCTATGTCTAAACTTAAACCTAACCCTAACACACACACTCACCCACACCCTAACCCTAATCCTATCCCTAAACCTAACCCTATTCCTAAACCTCTCCCGAACTCTCACCTACCCCTAACCCTAACACTAACCCTCACTCTAACCATATCCCTCACCCTAACCCTAACCTTCACCGTAACACTTATCTTCACCCTAACACTAACCCTAACGCTAAAACTAACGCTCACAGTAATCCTCACCTTCACCCTAGCCCTCAACCTAACCCTAACCCTCATCTTCACCCTAAACCTCACACTAACCCTACCACTAATCCTCAATCTAACCCTCACCTTCACCCTAACCTAACACTGACCCTCACCCTAAACCTAACCGTCACCCTTACCGTAACCATCACCCTCAGCCTAAAACTCACATTTACACTTACCGTGACCCCCACCCTAATCCGCACCCTAACCCTAACCAACACAAAACCCTCACACTAAACCTAACCCTAACCCTCACCTTAACCATAAACCTCACCCTAACCCTAACCCTCACCCACTTACCCTCAATTAACACTAACCCTAAACCTAACACTAAAGCTCACACTAACCCTAACCCTAATCCTAAACCTCACCATAACCTAACCCTAAACCTAATCCTCACCCTCACCCTTGCCCTCACCCTAACCCTAATTCTAACCCTCACCCTCACCCTAACCATATCCCTCATCCTCACCCTAAACCACACACTAACCCTAAACCTATTCCTCAATCTAACCCTCACCCTAAGCCTAACCCTAAAATTTACCCTAAACTTAACCCTCACCCTAACCATCCCCCTAACCCTATATTTAACCCTAAACCTCACCCTCACCCTAACGCTAACACTAACCCTAAACCCCACCCTAACCCTAAACCTAACCCTCACCCACACCCTCACACTCACCGTAACTCTAACCCTAACCCTAAGAATAACACTAACCCTAAACCGAACCATCACCCTAACCCTAATCCTCACCCCCACTGTCACCCTCACCCTAACCCTAATCCTATCCCTAAACCTAACCCTAATCCTAACCCTCTCCCTAACTCTCTCCTAAACCTAACCCTAACAGTAACCATAAACCTAACCCTCAACCTAACCCTCACCCTATCCCTAACCCTAACCCTAAACCTCACCCTCACTCTAACCCTAACTCTAACCCTAATCCAAACCCTAAACCTCACCCTAACCCTAACCCTAAACCTCACCCTAACCCTCACCACAACCATGACCCTAAACCTAACCCTAACACTAACCCTAACCCTAATCCTAACCGTCACCCTAACCATAACCCTCAGCCTAACCCATACCCTCACCCTAACAATTACCATCCCCCTAAGACTAAGCCTAACCCTAACACTATCCCTCACACTAACCCTAACCCTAACCCTAACCCTAAACCTCAAACTAATCCTCACCCTCAACCTAATCCTAACACTAACCATAAACCTAACCCTCAGCCTAACCCTCAACCTAACCCTATATCTAACCCTAAACTTCATCCTCAACCTTACCCTAACCCTAACTCTAACCCTAAACCTCACCCTAACCCTAACACTCAACCGCACTCTCACCCTCACCGTAACTCTAACCCTAACCCTAACCCGAACCCGAACCATCACCCTAGCCTTAATCCTCACCCCAAACCTCACCCACAGCTTAAACCTAAGCCTAAGCCTAATCCTCACCCTAATGCTCACACTCACCCTAACTCTAACCCTAATCCTAAACCTAACCCAATCCCTAAACCTCAACCTAAACCTCACCCTCACCCTAACTCTAACACTAACCCTAAAAATAAACCTCACCCTAACCTACCCCGTAACCCTAATTCTAAACCTAAACCTCACCCTCACCCTAACCCTAACCCTAACCCTAAACCCCACATTAAACCTACCCTTCACCCTCACCCTCAACCTCACTGTAACTCTAACCCTAACCCTAACAATAACACTAACCCTAACCCTAACCCTACCCCTAACCATAATCCTCACCCTCAGTCTCACCCTCAACTCAAACTTAACCCTAACCATAACACTAAAAATAACCCTAACCCAAGCCTAACCATACCCTAACCCTAAGCCTCACCAACACCCTCACCCTCAGCCTAACCCTAAACCTAATCCTAATCCTAACCCTCACCTTAACCTTAACACTAACACTAAACCTAACACTAAAAGTCACACTAACCCTAAAACTAAACCAAACCCTAAACCTAAACCTAATCCTCAGCCTCTCCCTCACCCTAACCCAAACCCTAACGATAACCCTCATCCTAATTCTAAGCCTAACCCTAACCCTAACCCTAACCCTCAAACTCACCCTCAACCTAACCCTAATCCTAAACCTAACCTTATCCCAACCCTAAACCTCATTCTAACCCTCACCCTAACCCTAACCCTCACCCTCACCCTCAGGCTAGGCCTAAGCCTAAGCCTAAACCTAAGCCTAATTCTAATCCCAACCCTCAACCTAACCCTAACCCTAACCCTAACCCTCACCCTAACCCTAACCCTCAGCCTAACCCTAACCTACACCCTAACACTTATCCTCACCCTAACACTAATCCTAACGCTAAAACTAATGCTCACACTAATCCTCAGCTTCACCCTAGCCCTCACCCTAACCCTAACCCTCATCCTCACCCTAAACCTCACACTAACCCTAACACTAATCCTCAATCTAACCCTCACCTTCACACTAACCCTAACACTAACCCTCACCCGAACCCTAACACTCAACCTTACCGTAAACATCACCCTCAGCCTGACCCTCAGGTTTACCCTTACCGTCACCCCCACCCTAACCCGCACCATAACCTTAACCAACATCCTAACCGTCACACTAAAACTAAACCTAACCCTAAACCTCACCCTAACCATAACCCTCACCCTAACCCTAACACTCATCCTAACACTTACCCTCACCCTAACGCTAATCCTAACCCTAACACTAACGATCACACTAACCCTAACCCTCACCCTAGTCCTAAACCTCACCATAACCCTAACCATAAACCTAACCCTCACCCTCACCATAACCCTAACCCTCATCCTCACCCTAGACCTCACACTAATACTAAACCTAATCCTCATTTTAACCCTCACCCTAACACTTACCCAAACCCTAACCCTCAACCTAACCATCCCCCTAACCCTATATTTAACCCTAAACCTCACCCTCAACCGAACCCTAACACTAAAACTAAACCCCATCCTAACCCTAAACCTAACACTCACCCACAACCTCACCCTCACCTTAACTCTAACCCTAACCCTAAAAATAACACTAACCCTAAACCGAACCATCACCCTAACCCTAATCCTCACAATCTATCCCTAAACCTCAAATTACCCCTCAACTTCACCTAACCCTAACACTAACCCTAACCCTAAACCTCAACCTAACCCTCCCCCTAACTTTAACTCTAAACCTAACCCTCACCATCACCCTCAAAATCACCATAAATCTAACCCTAACAATAACACTAACCCTATCCCTAATCCTAACCCTAAACATAACTCTCAACCTTAGCCTCACTCTCACCGCAAATTTAACCGTAATCATAACACTAACAATAACCCTAACCCTAAACCTAAACCTAATCCTCACCCCCACCCTCAACTTCAGCCTAACCCTAAGCGTATTCCTAAACCTAACCCTAACCCTAACCCTCACTGTAAACCTAACACTAACCCTAAACCTAACCCTAACCCTAACCCTAACACTAACCCTAATCCTCATCCTCATCCTCACCCTAACACAAACCCTAACCCTAAACCTCAACCTAACCCTAAGCCTAACCTTAAACCTAACCCTCAAACTCACCCTCACCCTAACCCTAATCCTAAACCTAACCCTTAACCTAACCTTCACCCTAGTCCTCAACCTAACCCTAATCCTAAACCTAAACCTCATCCTAACCCTCACCCTAACCCTAACCCTAACTTTCACCCTAACCTAACCCTCACCATCATGCTAGGCCTAAGCCTAAGACTAACCTTAACCCCAACCTCACCCTAACACTAACCCTAACTCTAACCGTAAACCTCGCTCTAACTCTAACTCTAGCCCTAACCCTAAACCTAAAACTCATCCTAACCCTAACCCTAACCCTCACCCTCAAACTCACCGTAACCATAACCCTGACCCTAAACACTAACCCAAAACTTCAACCTAAACATAACACTCACCCTCACACTAACCCTCACCCTAACACTTACCCTCACCCTAACACTAACCCTAACCCTAACACTAAACTGAACCATCACCCTGACCCTAAACCTCACCCTAAACCTAAACCTAACACTCACCCTCAACCTAGCCCTAAACCTCATCCTCAACCTAAAACTCACACTAACCCTAACACTAATCCTCAATCTAACCCTCACCCACACCCTTCCCCTAACCCTAACCCTCACCCTAACCCTAACCCTCACTCTATTGTAACCCTCAACCTCAGCCTAACCCTCACGTTTACCCTTAACATCACCCCCACCCTAACCCTTACCCTAACACTCAACCTAACCCTAACCCTAACCCTAACTCTACCTCTAAACCTCACCCTCACCATAAACCTAACTCTAACCCTAACCCTAACACTAAAGCTCAACCTAACCCTAACCCTCACTGTTACCTTAACCCTCACCCTCAGCCTAAACCTCACCTTTACCCTTACCATCATCCTCACCCTAAACCTCAACCTAACCATAAACCTCATCCTAACCCTCACCTTATCCGTAAACCTGACCATCACCTTTACCCTAACCCTCAACCTCAACCTCATGCTCATCCTAACCCTAAGCCTAAGCCTAACCCTTACCATTACCCTAACACTCACCCTCACCCTAGACCTCACCCTAACCCTAATCCTAACCCTAACCCTCAACCTAACCCTCACTCTAACCCTAACCCGCACCCTCACCCTCACCCTAACCCTAATCCTAACCCTAACCCTCAACCTAACCCTAACCCTCACCGTCACCGTAACCCTTACCCTAACCCTCACCCTAACACTAAACTTAACCCGAAACCTATCACCCTAATCCTAACCCTAACCCTCACCCTAAACATAACCCTAAACCATACCCTCACCCTAGCCCTCACCCTAACCTTAATCCTAACCCTAACCATCATCCTAGCCCTCCCCGTAACCCTAAAACTAACCCTCACCCTAACCCTAAACCTCAGCCTCAACCTCACCCTCAGCCTAATATTAAGCCTCACCCTAAACCTAACCCTAACACAAACACTCACCCTCACCCTAACCCAAATCCTAACCCTAACGATAACCCTAACCCTCCCCCTAACTCTCACCCTAATCCTAACTCTAACCCTAAACCTCACCCTCAACCTAAACCTCACACTAACCCTGACCCTAACCCTCACCCTCACCCTCACCGTAACCTTAACCTTAAACCGAACCCTAAAAATAACCCTAACCATAATCCTAACCCTCACCCTCACCATAACCGTCACCTAAACCAAACGCTCACCCTAAGACTTACCCTCACCCTAACACTTAACCCTAACCCTAACACTAACACTCACACTAACACTAACCCTAAATCTAACACTAAACCTCAACCTCACCCTAACCATAACCCTAACCGTAAACCCCACCCTAACCCTAAACCTAACCCTCACCCTAACCCTTACCCTAACCCTAACCCTACCACCAACCCTAACTCTAACCCTAAACCTCACTCTCACCCTAACCATAATTCTAACCCAAACCCTAAACCTAAATCTCATCCTAACCCTATCCCTAAGCCTCACCCTCACCCTCATCGTAATCATAACCCTAACACTAACCCTAACCCCTATCCTCATCCTAAGCCTCCCCCTAACCATAACCCTCACCCTAAGCCTCAGTCTAACCCTAACTCTAACCCTAACCCAAACCCTCACCCTAACCCTAACTCTCACCCTAACCCTCATCCTCACCCTAAACCTCACACTAAGCCTAACCCTAATCCTCAATCTAACCCTCACCCTAACCCTAACTTTAAGCCTTACCCAAAACCTAAACCTAAACCTAATCCTCCTCCTTATCTTAACCCTCATCCTCAGCCTAAACCTCACCTTTACCCTTACCATCATCCTCACCCTTAACCTCCCTCTGACCCTAAACCTCGGCCTAACCCCCACCCTAACCATAAATCTAAACATCACCCTAACCCTAACCCTCACCCTCAACCTTAAGTTCAGCCTAACCCTAAGCCTAAGCTTTACCCTTACCCTAACCTCACCCTCACCCTAGCCCTCACCCTAAAACTAATCCTAAACCTAACCCTCATCCTAACCCTCACCCTAATCCTAAACCTAACCCTCACCCCCACCCTCACTGTAACCGTAACCCTAACCCTTACCCTAATAATAACCCTAAACCTAACCCTAACCCTCATCCTAACCCTCCCCCTAACCCTAACCCTCACCCTCAGCCTCACCCTAAGCCTAACTCTAACATTAAACCTCAACCTCACCCTAACCCT
The DNA here is from genome assembly GCF_024711535.1 of Dipodomys merriami. Taxonomy (NCBI): domain Eukaryota; kingdom Metazoa; phylum Chordata; class Mammalia; order Rodentia; family Heteromyidae; genus Dipodomys; species Dipodomys merriami. The sequence goes on along the minus strand of NW_027202523.1, from coordinate 62,725 downwards.
AACACTAACCATAACCAAAAACCTCACCCTAACACTAATCCTAAATCTCACCCTCAACCTAGACCTTACCCTAACCCTAATCCTAACCCTAACCCTCATCCTAACCCTCCCCCTAAACCTCACCCTCACCCTCACCCTAACCCTAACCCTCACCCTCAACCTCACCCTCAGCCTAACCCTAAGCCTAAACTTAGACTTAACCTTAACACACAAACTCACCCTCACCCTAAACCTAATCGTATCCCTAAACCTAACCGTAACCCTAACCCTCCAACTAACTCTCACACTAAACCTAACCATCACCCTAACCCTAACTCTAACCCTAACCATAACCCGAAACCTCAACCTAAACCTAACCCTAACCCTCACCCTCACCTTCACCGTAACCGTAACCCTAAACCTAACCCTAACAATAACCCTAACACTAAACCTAATCCTCACCCTCACCCTCAGCCTAAACCTAAGCCTAAGCATAACCTTCACCTTAACCCTCACACACACCCTCACCCTAACCCTAATCCTAAACCTAACCATATCCCTAAACCTCGCCTAACCCTCACTCTCACCCTAACCCTAACACTATCCCTTACTATAAAACTTACCCTAACCCACCCCCTAACCCTAACTCTAAACCGAAACCTCACCCTCACCCTAACCCTAACCCTAACCCTAACCATTAACCTCACCCTAAACCTAAACCTCACCCTCAACCTCACCGTAACTCTAACCCTAACAATAACAGTAACACTAACCCTAACCCTAACCCTAACCATAACCATAACTCTCACCCTCAGCCTTACCCTCACCGCAAATTTAACCTGAACCATAACACTAACAATAACCCTAACCCTAAGCCTAACCCTAATCATAAATCTAATCCTCACACCCACCCTCACCCTGAGCCTAAACCTAAGCCTAACCCTAACCCTAACCCTAACACAAAACCTCACAGTAACCCTAAACCTAACCCTAACACTAACCTTAACCATAAACCTAACCATAAACTAACCCTAAATCTCAGACTCACCCTCACCCTAAACAAATCCCTAACCCGAACACTAACTCTAACCCTAAATCTCAACCTCATCCTAACCCTATCCCTAACCCTAAACCTAAACCTCATCCTAACCCTAACCCTCACCCTAACAATTACCCTGACCCTAACACTAAATCTAAAGCTAACACTAATGCTCACACTAACCCTAACCATCATCCTAAACCTAAACCTCACCCTAACACTAACCCTAACCCTCAACCTCACCCTAGCCCTCACCCTAACCCTAACCCTCATCCTCACCCTAAACCTCACAATAACCCAAACACTAATCCTAAATCTAACCCTCAACATCACCCTAACCCTAACCCTCACCCTCAGCCTAACCCTCAAATTTACCCTTACCATCAACCCCACCCTAACTCGCACCCTAACCCTAACCCTCACCCTAACCCTCACCCTAACCCTAACTCTACCTCTAAACCTTACCCTCTCCCTAACCCTACCTCTAAACCTAACCCTAACACTAAACCTCATCCTAACCCTAACCCTGACCGTGACTCTCACCCTCACTCTAACCCTAAATCTCACCCTAACACTTACCCTCACCCTAACACTAACCCTAACCCCAACACTAACCCTCACACTAACCCTAAACCTCACCCTAATCCTAAACCTCATGATAACCCTAACACTAACCCTAACCCGAACCATCACCCTAGCCCTCACCCTAACCCTAATTATAACCCTCACCCTCACCCTAACCCTAACTCTCATCCTCACCCTAACCTCACACTAAACCTAACCCTAATCCTCAAACTAACCCTCACCCTGCCCCTAACCCTAACCTTTACCCTAACCCTAAACCTAACCCTAACCCTCACCCTATCCCAAACCCTCACCCAAACAATTACCCTAACCCTAACACTAACCCTAACCTAACACTAACCCTCAAACCAACGCTAATCCTAACGCTAACCCTAAACCTCAACCTAACCCTCAACTCACCCTAACCCTAACACTAACCCTAACCCTCACCCTCACCCTAACCCTGCCCCTAACACTATATCTAACGCTAAATTTCACCCTCACCCTAACCCTAAACCTAAACCCCACCCTAACCCTAACCATAACCCTCAGCCTTAGCCTCACCCTCACCGCAAACTTAACCCTAACCATAACACTAAAAATAACCCTAAACCTAACCCTAACCCTCACCCTAAACCTTACCCCCACCCTCACCCTCAGCCTAACCCTAAGCCTAACCCTAACCCTAACCCTAACCCTCACCATAACCCTAACCTTAAACCTAACCCTAACACTAAACCTAAACCTAAAGCTAACCCTAACCCTAAACCTAACCCTAATCATCAGCCTCACCCTCACCCTAACCCTATCCCTCAACCTAACCCTAAGCCTAATCCTAACCCTAACCCTAACCCTCCTACTCACCCTCACCGTAACCCTAATCCTAAACCTAACCCTATCCCTAAACCTAACCCTCACCATAACCCTCACCCTAGCCCTAACTCTAAACCTAATCCTAAACCTATAACTCATCCAATCCCTCACAATAACCCTAAACCTAACCCTGGCCCTAACCCGAACCCTAACCCTCACCCTCATCCTCAGACTAAGCCTAAAACTAAGCCTAAGCCTAACACTAACCCTAACCCTTACCCTAACACTAACCCTAACATTAACCCTAACTGTAAACGTAAACCTCACTCTCACACTAACCCTAACTCTAACCCTAAACATAAACCTAAAACTCATCCTAACCCTAACCCCAAACCTCACCTTCACCCTCACTGTAACCGTAACCCTAACCCTAACCATAACAATAACCATAACCCTAACCCTCACCATAACCACAACACTTACCCTAACCCAAACCCTCACCCTAACACTTACCCTCACCCTAACACTAACCCTAACCCTGGCACTAACCCTCACACTAACCCAAACCCTAACCCTAACCTTAAACCTCAACCTAACCCTCACCATCACCCTAGCCCTAACACTAACCCTAACACTAACCCTCACCCTAACCATCCCACTAACCCTATATCTAAACCTAAACCTCACCCTCATCCTAACCCTAACCCTAACCGTAACTCTAAAACCCACCCTAGCCCTAACCCTAAACCTCACCTGCACCCTCACCCTCACCGTAACTCTAACCCTAACACTAACAATTACATTAATCCTAACCCTAACCATCGCCCTAACCCTAATCCTCACACCCAACCTTACCCTCAGCCTAACCCTAAGCCTAAGCCCAACCCTCTCCGTAACCCTCACACTCACCCTCCTCCAAATCCTAACTCTACCCTAAATCTCACCCTCACCCTAACTCTAACACTAACACTAACACTAAACCTTACCCAAACCCTAACCCTAACCCTAAACCTCACGATAACCCTCACCCTCAGCCTCACTCTCACCCTAACACTTACCCTCACCCTAACACTAAACCTAACCCTAACACTAACCTTCACACTAACCCTAACCCTCACCCTAACCCTAAACCTCACCTGAACCCTAACCCTAACCCTAAACCTCACCCTCATCCTAGCCCTCACACTAACCCTAATTCTAACCCTCACCTTAACCCTAACCCACCTCCTTACCGAAACCTCACACTAACATTAACCCTAATCCTCAATCTAACCCTCACCCTAACCCTAACCCTAACCCATACCCTAACCCTAAACCTAACCCTAACACTCACCCTTATCTTAACCCTCACCCTCAGTCTCAACCTCAACTTAACCCTTACCGTCATCCTCACCCTAACTCTCACTGTAACCCTAAACCTCATCCTAACCCTCAGCGTAACCGTAAACCTAAACATCACCCTAACCCTAACCCTCACACTCAACTTCACACTCAGTCTAACCCTAAGCATAATCCTAAGCCTTACCCTAATCATCCCCCTCACCCTATCCAACACCCTAACCCTATTCCTAACCATCACCCTAAACCTAATCCTCATCCCCAACCTCACCCTCAGCCTAAGCCTAAACCTAACCGTAAACCTCACACTCACCCTCACCCTAACCCAAATCCAAACCCTAAACCTAACCCTAACCCTAAAACTCAACCTAACCCTCACCCTAACCTTAACCCTCACACTGGCCCTAATCCTAACCCTCGACATAACCCGCACCCTAACCCTAAATCTAAACCTAAACCTCACCCTCACCATAACCATAATCCTAACCATAAACCTAAACCTGACCCCAAACCTAACCCTCAACCTCACCCTCACCCTCACCCTCACTGTAACTCTAACACTAACACTAACACTAATCCTAACCCTAAACCTAAACCTAACCCTAACCCTAACCCTAATCCTAACACTCACCCTCACCCTAACACTAATTCTAACCCTAACCTAAACCCTAATCCTAACCCTCATGTCACCATAAACCTAACCCTCATCCTAACCCTCACCCTAACCCTAACCCTAACCCTAATCCTCACCCTAACACTAACCCTAACCCTCAACCTCACACTAGCCCCCACCCTAACCCTAATCCTAACACTAATACTCATCCTAACCCTCACCCTAACTCTAACCCTAACCGTCACAATAACCCTAACCCTAATCCTAACCCTCAATCTAACCCTAACTCTCATGCTCACTGTAAGACTAACCGTAACACTCACCCTAACCCTAAACTTAAGCCAAACCCTAACTCTCACCCTCACCCTAATCCTAAACCTCACCCTAAACCTAACTTTCACCCTCACCCTCACCCTCACCCTTGGCCTAAACCTAAGCCTAACCCTAAGCCTAACCCTAACCCTCAGACTCACCCTAACACTTACCCTAATCCTAATCCTAACCCTCACCCTCACCCTAACCATAAATCTAACACTAACCCTAAACCTAAACCTCACCCTCAGCCTCACCCTAACCCTAACTGTAACGCTAAACCTCACACTCATCCTAACCCTAACCCTAACCCTAACCCTAAACCTCACCCTCACAATAGCATTCACCCTAACCCTAATCCTAAAACTAACCCTCATCCTAACCCTCACCATAAGCCTAACACTCAAACTCACCCTCACTCTAAAACTAAACCTAACCGTCAACCTAACCCTAAACCTCACCCTCACCATAACCCTTACCCTAACCCTCACTCTAACCCTGAACTTAACCCGAACCCTAACCCTCACCCTAATCCTAACCCCCACCCTCAACCTCACCCTCAGCCTAACCCTAAGCCTAACTGTAAACCTAACCCTAACACAAACACTCACCCTCACCCTAACTCTAATCCTAACACTAACCCTCCCCCTAACTCTCACCGTAAACCTCACCTTAACACTAACACTAACCCTAAACCTCAACCTAACCCTCACCCAAACCGTAATTTTAACCCTAAACCTCACCATCACCCTAACCTAACTCTAACCCTAACCCAAACCCTAAACCTCACCCTAACCCTAACCCTCACCCGCACCCTCACCCTCACTGTAACTCTAAACCTAACCATAACAATAACACTAACCCTAACCCGAACCATCACCCTACCCTAATCCTCACCCCACCCTCACTCTCAGCCTAACCATAAGCCTAAGCCTAACCCATAACCTAAACCTTACACTCACTCTCACCCTAACCCTAATCCTAAACCTAAACTTAAACCTAACCCTAACCCTAATCCTAAACCTAACCCTAATCGTCATCCTCACACTCACCCTAGCCCAATCCCTAAACTTAACCCTCACCCTAACCCTAAGCCTAATCCTCACACTCACCCTCACCCTAACCCTAATGCTAACCCTAACCCTAACCCTAACCCTCACCCTAAACCTCACCCTAGCCCTAATCCTAACCCTAATCCTAATCCTAAACCTCATCCTAACCCTCACCATAAACCTAACCAAAAACCTCACCCTCACCCTAGCCCTCACCCTAACCCTAATCCTAACCTTAAAGCTCATCCAAACCCTCCCCGTAACGCTAACCCTAGCCCTCAACCTAAACCTAACCCTCACCCTCAACCTCACCCTCAGCCTAACACTAACCTTCAACCTAACCCTCACATTCACCCTAATGGTAACCCTAATCCTAAACCTAACCCTATCCCTAAACCTCAACCTAAACCTCACCCTCACCCTAAACCTAACACTAACCCTAACCCTTAACCTCTCCATAACCCTAACTCTAACCCTAAACTTCTCCCTCAACCTAACCCTAACCCTAACCCTAACCCTCACTCTAAACCTCACCCTAACCCTAAACCTCACCCTCACCCTCAACCTCAAAGTAACTCTAACTCTAAAACCATAATCCTCACCATCATCCTCAACCTCACCGCAAACTTAACCCTAACCATAACACTAACAATAACGGTAACCCTAACCCTAACCCTAACCCTAAGACTAATTCTCACCCTCCCCCTAACCCTAACCCTATGCCTCACCCTAACCATAAACTTCACCCGAATCCTAACTCTCACACTAACCCTAACCCTCAGCCTAACCCTAAACCTAAACGTAACCCTAACCCTAACCCTCACACTCACCCTCCCCCTAACCACCCCCTAACCGAATATGTAACCCTAAACCTCACCCTCACGCTAACCCTAACCCTAACACTAAACCCCATCCTAACCCTAAACTTAACCCTCACCCGCACCCTCACACTCACCGTAACACTAACCCTAACCCTAACAATAACACTAACCCTAACCCAACCATCACCCTAACCCTAATGCTCACCCCCACACTCACCCTCACCGTAAACCTAATCCTAAACCTAGCCCTATCCCTAAACCTCAACCTAAACTTCACCCTCACCCTAACCCTAACACTAACCCTAACCCTAATCCTCAACCTAACCCTCCCCTTAACACTAACTCTAACCCTAAACATCACACTGACTTTCACCGTAACCCTAACCCTAACGCTAAACCTCTCATTAAACCTCACCCTAACCGTAACCCTCACCCCCATCCTCAACCTCACCGTAACTCTAACCCTAACCATAACAATAACACTAACCCCAAACCTAACCATATCCATAACCCTCAAGCTCAGCCTAATCCTCACCACTACCTTAACTCTAACCATACCACAAACAATAACCCTAACCCTAACCCTAATACACACACCCACCCTCACCCTAAGTCTAACCCTAAACCTAACCCTAACCCTAACCATAACCCTCACTGTAACTCTAACCCTAACCCTAAACCTAACACTAAACCTAACCCTAATCCTCAGCCTCACCCTCACCCTACCCCAAACACTAACCCTAACCCTCACCATAACCCTAATCCTAACCCTTACCCTAAACCTAACCCATACACTCACCCTCTCCCTACCCCTAATCCTAAACCTAACCATATCCCTAACCCTAACCCTCACCCTCATCCAAAACCTCAAAGTAACTCTAAATCTAAACCTAACAATAACACTAACCCTAACCCTAACCATAACCCTCAACCTCAGCCTCATCCTCACCGCAAACTTAACTCTAACCATAATACTAACAATAACCCTAACCCTAACATTAACCGTAATCCTCACCCCCACCCTCACCCTCAGCCTAACCATAAGCCAAACCCTAACCGTAACTCTAACACTAACCCTCACCGTAACCCTAACCCTAAACCTAACCCTAAACCTAAACCTAAGCCAAACCCTAACACTAAACCTAAATCTAATCCTCAGCCTCACTCTCACCCTAAACCAAAACCTAACCCTAACCCCCAACCTAACCCTAAACCTAACCCTAACCTAACCATAACCACAACCCTCACTGTAACTCTAACCCTAACCCTAACCCTAACCCTAAACCTAACCCTAATCCTCAGCCTCAACCTCACCCTAAACCAAAACCTAACCCTAACCCTAACCCTAAACCTAAGTCTAACCCTAACCCTAACCCTCACACTCACCCTCACCCTAACCCTAAACATAAACCTAACCCTATCCCTAACCCCAACCCTCACAGTCAGCCTCAACCTAGCCCTCACCCTAACCCTAATCCTAAACCTAAACCTTATCCTAACCCTCACCCTAACCCAAAACCTAACCCTCACCCTAACCCTAAACCTAAGCCTCACACTCATGATCAGCCAAAGCCTACACCTAAGCCTAAACCTAAGCCTAACCCTAACCCTAACCCTCACCCTCACCCTTATCCTAACAATAACCCTAACTCTAACCCTAAACCTCACCCTTACCCTAACCCTAACTCTAACCCTAACAGTGAACCTAAACCTCATCCTAACCTTAATCCTCACACACACCCTAACCCTTACCCTAATCCTAATCCTTTCACTAAGCCTAACCCTCACCCACACCCTAACCCTAACTCTAACACTAACCCTAACCCTAACCCTCACCCTCAGGCTCACCCTAACCCTAACTCTAACCCTAAACCTAAAGCTCACCCTAACCCTAACCTTAAACCTAACGCCAAACCTCACCCTAACCCTAATCCTAAACCTAACGCTCATCCAAACCCTCCCCATAACCCTAACCCTAGCCTTCACCCTAACCATAACCCTCAAAGTCTCCCTCATCCTCAGCCTAACCCTAAGGCTAAACCTAACCCACACCCTAACCCTCACACTCAACCTCACACTAACCCTAAGCCTAAACCTAACCCTATCCCTAAACCTCAACCTAAACCTCAGCCTCACCCTAAACCTAACACTAACCCTAACCCTGAACCTCACCCTAACCGTCCCCCTAACCCTAACTCTAACCCTAAACCTCACCCTCACCCAAATCCTAACCCTAACCCTAAACCTCACCCTAAACCTCACCCTAACCCTAAAACTCACACTCACCCAAAACCTCAAAGTAACTCTAACTCTAAACCTAAAAATAACCCTAAATAACACTAACCCTAAACCTAATCCTAACCATAACCCTCACCCTCACCGCAAACTTAACCCTAACCATAACACTAACAATAACACTAACCCTAACACTAACACTAATCCTCACCCCCACCCTCACCCTCAGCCTAACCCTAAGCCAAACCATAACCCTAACCCTAAACCTAACCCTCACTGTAACTCTAACCTTAAACCTAACTCTAACCCTAAACCTATCCCAAACCTGAACCCTAAACCTAACCCTAATCCTCAGCCTCAACCTCACCCTAACCCAAACCCTAACCCTAACCCCCACACTAACCATAAGCCTAACCCTAAACCTAAACCTAACCCTCACACTCACCCTCAACCTAAACGTAATCCTAAACATAACCCAGTCCCTAACCCTAACCCTCACCCTCAGCCTCAACCTAGCCCTCACCCTAACCCTAAATCTAAACCTAACCCTAAACCTAAACCTCATCCTAACCATAAACCTAACCCTCACACTCACCCTAACTCTACACCTAAACCTCAGCCTAACCCTAACTCTAACAATAACCCTAACCCTAACCCTCACCCTCAGCCTCACCCTAACCCTAAACCACAACCTCACCCTAACCCTAACCCTCACCCTAACCCTAACTCTACGCATAAACCTCACCCTAACCCTAACCCTCAGGCACACCCTGTCCATCGGTGTAACCCTAGGCCTAACCCTAACCCTAATCCTAACCCTCACACTAACTCTAACACTTACCCTCACCCTAACCCTAACCCTCAACCTCACCCTCACCCTCAGCTTAACCCTAAGCCTAAGCCTAACCCTAACCCTAACACTCACCCTAAACCTTACCCTAATCCTAATCCTAACCCTAAGCCTAACCCTCACCCTCACCCTAACCCTCACCCTAACCCTAAACCTAACCCTAATCCTCAGCCTCACCCTCACCCTAACCCAAACCCTAACCCTAACCCCCAGCCTAACCCTAAGCCTAAACCTAACCCTCACACTCACCCTCACCCTAAACCTAATCCTAAACCTAAACCTTTCCCTAACCCTAACCCTCAACCTAAGCCTCAACCTAGCCCACACCAGAAACCTAAATCTAACCCTAACCCTAACCCTAAACCGCATCCTAAACCTAAACATAAGCCTCACCCTCACCCTCACCGTAACTGTAGCTCTAACCCTAAGAGTAACCCTAACTCTAGCCCTATTCCTCACACTTACCTTAAGCCTCACCCTAACCCTAACCCTCAACCTAACACTTAACCTCACCCTAACACTAACTCTAACCCTAAGACTAAACCTCACACTATCCCTAACCATTACACTAAACCTTATCCTCACCCTAACCCTAACCCTAACCCTCACCCTCAACCTAACCCTTACCCTAAACCTAACCCTCATACTCACCCTAAACCTCACAATAACCATAACACTAATCCTCAATCTAACCCTCACCCTCGCCCTACCCCTAAACCTAACCCTCACCCTAACCCTAAACTTTACCCTAACCCTCACCCTAACCCTAACTCTACACCTAAACCTCACCCTAACCCTAACTCTAATACTAACCCTAACCCTAACCCTCACCCTCAGCCTCACCCTAACCCTAAACCACAACCTCACCCTAACCCTAACCCTAAACCTAATGCTAAACCTCACCCTAAACCTAACCCTAAAACTCACCCTCACCCTAGTCCTGATTCTAACCCTAACCCTAACCCTAACAATCATCCAAACCCTCCCCATAACCCTAACACTAGCTGTCACCCTAACCCTAACCCTCAAACTCACACTCACCCTCAGCCCAAACCTACGCCTAAACCTAAACCTCACCCTAACCCTCACACTCACCCTCACCCTAAACCTAATCCTAAACGTAATCCTATCTCTAAACCTCAACCTAAACCTCACCCTCACCCTAAACCTAACACTAACCCTAACACTGAAACTCACCCTAACCTTCCCCCTAACCCTAACTCTAACCCTAAACCTCACCCTCACCCTAACCCTAACCCGACCCCTAAACCTTACCCTAACCCTAACCCTCACCCTCACCCAAAACCTCAAAGTAACTCTAACTCTAAACCTAACAATAACCCTAACCCTAACCCTAACCTTAACCCTAAACATAACCCTCACCCTCAGCCTCACCCTCACCGCCAACTTAACTCTAACCATAACACTAACAATAACCCTAACCGTAACACTAACTCTAATCCTCACCTCCACCCTCACCCTCAGCCTAACCCTAAACCAAACCCTAACCCTAACTCTAACACTAACCCTCACCGTAACCCTAACCCTAAACCTAACTCTAACCCTAAACCTAACCCAAACCCTAAACCTAAACCTAAAACTAATCCTCAGCCTCACCCTCAACTTAACCTAAACCCTAACCCTAACCCCCACCCTAAACCTAAACCTAACCCTAACCATAACCATAACCATAACCCTCATTGTAACTCTAACCCTAACCCTAACCCTAACCCTAAACATAACCCTAACCCTAACCCTAACTATAGCCCTCACTGTACCTCTAACCCTAACCCTAAAACTAATCCTAAACCTAACCCTAATCCTCAGCCTCACCCTCACCCTAATCCATACCCTAACCCTAACCCTCACCCTAACTCTAAGCCAAACCCTAACCCTAACCCTAAACCTCACACTCACCCTCACCCTAAACCTAATCCTAAACCTAAACCTCTCCCTAACCCCAACACTCACATTCAGCCTCAACCTAGCCCTCACCCTAACCCTAATCCTAACCCTAAACCTCATCATAACCCTCACAATAACCCTAACCCTAACCCTCACCCTAACCCTCACCATAACCCTCACCCTCATGCTCAGCCAAAGCCTACACCTAAGCCTAAACCTAAGCCTAAACCTAACCCGAACCCGAACCCTCACCCTAACCCTAACCCTAAACCTAACTCTAACCCTAAACCTCAACCTCACCCTAAACCTAACTCTAACCCTAACCCTGAACCTAAACCTAAACCTAAACCTAACCCTCACACACACCCTAACCCTTACCCTAATCCTAATGCTTTCACTAAGCCTAACCCTCACCCACACCCTAAACCTCACCCTAACCCTAACTCTAACACTAACCCTAACCCTAACCCTCACCCTCAGCCTCACCCTAACCCTAACTCTAACCCTAAACCTCAACCTCACCCTTACCCTAACCCTAAACCTAACGCTAAACCTCACCCTAACCCTAACCCTAAAACTCACCCTCACCCTAGCCCTCACCCTAACCCTAATCCTAACCCTAACGCTCATCCAAACCCTTCCCATAACCCTAACCCTAGCCCTAAACCTAACCCTCAAAATCTCCCTCACCCTCAGCCTAACCCTAAGCCTAAACCTAACCCTCACCCTAACCCTCACATTCAACCTTCCCTAACCCTAATCCTAAACCTAACCCTATCCCTAAACCCCAACCTAAACCTCCCCCTCACCCTAAACCTAACCCTAACCCTAACCCTGAACCTCATCCTAACTGTCCCCCTAACCCTAACTCTAACCCTAATCCTCACCCTCACCCTAACCCTAACCCTAACCCTAAACCTCACCCTAAACCTCACCCTAACCCTAACCCTCACCGTCACCCAAAACTTCAAAGTAACTTTAACGCTAAACCTAACAATAACACTAACTCTAACCCTAACCCTAGCCATAACCCTCACTCTCAGCCTCACCCACACCGCAACCGTAACCCTAACCATAACACTAACAATAACCCTAACCCTATCCCTAACCCTAACCCAACCCTGACCCTCACACTCATCGTCACCGTAAACTAAATCCTAAACCTAACCCTATCCCTAACCCTAACTCTCACCCTAAGCCATAACCTAGCCCTCACCCTAACCCTAAATCTAACTCAAACCTTAAACCTAAACCTCATCCTAACCCTAAACTTAACCCTCACCCTCACCCTCACCGTAACCGTAGCCTTAACCCTAACAGTAACCCTAAATCTACCCATAACCCTCACCATTACCATAACCCCCACCCTAACACTAACCCTCACCCTAACACTTATCCTCACCCTAACACTAACTCTAACCCTAACACTAACCCTCACACTATCCCTAACCATCACCCTAAACCTAATCCTCACCCTAACCCTAACCCTAACCCTCACCCTCAACCTAACACTCAAAATAAACCTATAAACCTAACCCTCATCCTCACCCTAAACCTCACAATAACTCTAACACTAATCCTCAATCTAACCCACACCCTCACCCTATCCCTAAACCTAACCCGCAACCTAACCCTAAACCTCACCCTAATTCTCACCCTAACCCTAACTCTACCCCTAAACCTCACCCTAACCCTCTCCCTCACGCTCACCCTCTCCCTCAGTGTAACCCTAAGCCTAACCCTAACCCTAACCCTAACCCTCACACTAACTCTAACCCTTACCCTCACCCTAACCCTCAACCTAACCCTAACCCTCACGCTCACTGTAACCCTAACCCTTACCCTCACCCTAACCCTAACCTTCACCCTCACACTCACCCTCAGCGTAACCCTAAGCTTAAGCCCAACCCTAACCCTAAACCTCACCCTCACCCTAACACTCACCCTAACCCTAACTCTAACACTAAACCTAACCCTCATCCTCAGCCTCACCCTAACCCTAACTCTAACCCTAAACCTCACCCTCACCCTAACTCTAACCCTAAACATAACCCTAAACCTCACCCTAAGCCTAACCATAAATCTCACGCTCATCCTAGCCCTCAACCTAACCATAATCCTTACCGTAATACTAATCCTAACCCTCCCCTAACCCTAACCTTAAGCCCCACCCTAATCCTCAACCACACCCTCACACTCAGCCTAACCCTAAGCCTAACCCAAACCCTAACGCTAACCCTAACCCTCACCGTAAACCTAACCCTATCCCTAACGCTAACCCTAAACCTAAACCTAACCCTAATCCTCAGCATCATCCTCACCCTAACCCAAACCCTAAACCTAACCCTCACCCTAACCCTAAGCCTAAGCCTAACATAACCATAACCCTCACACTAACCCTCACCCTAACCCTAACCCTAAGCCTAACTTAACCCTAAACCTAAACCTCACCCTATCCCTAACTCTAACATTAATCCTAACCCTAACCCTCACCCTCAGCCTCACCCTAACCCTAACTCTATCCTTAACCCTAACACTAAACCTCACCCTAAGCCTAAGCCTAACCCTAACCCTCACCGTAACCGTAACACTAACCCTAACCCTAAAAATAACCCTAACCCTATCCCTATCCCTCACCCTAACCATAACCCTCACCTTAACCCTAACCCTCACCATAACACTTACCCTCACTCTAACACTAACCTAACCCTCACACTAACCCTCACACTAAACCTAACCCTCACCCTAATCCTAAACCTCACCCAAACCCTAACCCAAACCCTCACCCTCACTGTAGCCCTCACCCTAATCCTGATTCTAACCCTCACCCTCACCCTAAACCTAACCCTCATCCTCACACTAAACCTCACACTGACCCTAACCCTAATCCTCAATCTAACCCTCACCCTACCTCTAACCCTAATCCTTACCCTAACCCTAAACTGAACTTTAACACTCACCCTAATCTTAACCTTCACCCTCAGCCTAAACCATACCTTTACCCTTAGCATCTTCCTCACCCTGAACCTAACCCTAACCCTAAACCTCATCCTAACCCTCACCCTCACCCTAAACCTAACCCTCATCCTCACACTAAACCTCACACTGACCCTAACCCTATTCTTCAATCTAAAACTCACCCTACCTCTAACCCTAACCCTTAGCCTAACCCTAAACTGAACTTTAACCCTCACCCTTATCTTAACCTTCACCCTCAGCCTAAACCATACCTTTACCCTTAGCATCTTCCTCACCCTAAACCTCACCCTAACCCTAAACCTCATCCTAAACCTGACCCTAACAATAAACCTAACCATCCCCCTAACCCTAGCCCTCACCCTCAACCTCAAGCTCAGCCTATCCCTAAGCATAAGCCTAAGCCTAAGCCTAACCCTCACCCTCACTGTAACTCTAACCCTAACCCAAACAATAAAACTAATCCTAAGCCTAAACCTAACCCTAACCCTAACCCTACCCTAATCCTAACACTCACCCTCACCCTTACCCTAACCCTAATCCTTACTCTAACACTCACCCTAATGCTAAACCTCACCCTTACAATAAACCTAACCCTCATCCTAACACTCACCATAACCCTCACCCTAATACTAAACCACACCCTAAGCCTAACACTGACTCACCCTCACCCAAGCCCTCACCCTAACACTAATTCTAACCCTAACCCTCACCTTAACCCTAACCTTCATCCTCAACCTAAACCTCACACTAACCATAACCCTAATCCTCAATCTAACCCTCACCCTAACCCTAACCCTAACCCTAAACCTCACCCTAAACCTCACACTAACCCTAACCCTCACCCTCACCCTCAACTTCACCGTAACTCTAACCCTAACAATAACACTAACCCTAACCCTAACCATAACCCTATCCATAACCCTAAACCTCATTGTAACCCTAACCCTAACACTAACACTAACCCTAACCCTAAACCTAACCCGAAACCTAAAACTAATCCTCAGCCTCACCCTCACCCTAACCAAACCCTAACCCTAAACCTCACCCTAACCCTAAGCCTAACCCTAACCCTAACCCTTATCCTCACACTCACCCTCATCCCAACCCTTATCCTAAATCTAACCCTATCCCTAACCTTAACCCTCACCCTAACCCTCAACCTAGCCCCTACCCAAACCCTATTCCTAAACCTAAACCTCATCCTAACCCTCAGGCTAACCCTAACCTTAACCCTCACCCTAAACCTAAACCTATCGCTCACCCACATGCTGGGCCTAAGCCTAAGCCAAAGCCTAAGCCTAACCCTAACCCTAAGCCTCGGCCTAATCCTAAACCTAACACTAACTCTAACTCTAAACCTAAACCTCACCCTCATCCTAACCCTAACTCTAACCCTAACCCTAAACCTAAACCTCATCCTAACCCTAAAACTAACAATAACCCTAACCCTAACCCTAACCCTATCCTAAACCTAACGCTAAAACTAACCCTAACCCTAACCCTAACTCTAAACCTAACCCAAACTCTAACCCTAACCCTAACCCTAACACTCACACTAACCCTAACCCTCACCCTAATACTAAACCACACCCTAAGCCTAACCCTAACACTCACCCTCACCCAAACCCTAACCCTAACCCTCACCCTAACCCTAATTTTAACCGTAACCCTCACCCTAACCCTAAACTTAACCAAACCCTAACTCTCACGCTAACACTAACCCTAACCCTCACCAAAACCCTAACATTCACCCTCACCCTCACTCGCAGCCTAACCCTAAGCCTAAGCCTAAACTTAACCCTCACACTCACCCTAACCCTTACCCTAATCTTAAACCTAACCCTAAGCCTAAGCCTCACCCTCACCCTAACCCTCACCCTAAACCTAACTCTAACAATAACCCTAAACCTAAACCTCAACCTAAGCCTCACACGTACCCTAAATTTAATCCTAAACCTCACCTGATCCCTAACCCTAACTCTAAGCCTAACCCTAACACTAAACCTCAAATTGACCCTAAACCTAACCCTCACCCTCACCTTAACCTTAACCCTAAGCCTAACCCTAACAATAACCCTCACCCTCACGGTAACACTAAACCTAACCCTAAACCTAACCCTAACCCTAAAACTCACACTCGCCATAACCCTAAACTTCATCCTAACCCTCACCCTAACCATAACCCTAAACCTAAACCTTAATCTAACACTAACCCTAAACCTAATCCTCAACCTAAAACTCACCCTAACCCTAACTCTATCCCTAAATATCACCCTCACCCTTACCCTAACCCTAACAATCACCCTCACACTAGCCCTCACCCTAACCCTAATCCTAAACCTAACGCTCATCCTAACCCTCCCCATAAACCTAACCCTAACCCTCACCCTAACCCTAACCCGCACCATCACCCTCCAATCAGCCTAACCCTAAGCCTAACCCTAAGCCTAACCCTAAACCTAACCCTTTCCCTCACACTCACCTGCACCCTCACCCTCTCCATAATTCTAACCCTAGCCCTAACCCTAACCCTAAACCTCACGCTCACCCTAAACCTAACCCTAACCCTCACCCTCACCCTATCCCTAACACTAACCCTAACGATAACCCTCACCCTAAGCCTCCCTCTAACCCTATATCTAACCCTAAACCTCACCCTCACCCTAACCCTAACCCTAACCCTTAACCCCACCCTAACCCTAAACCTAACCCTCCACCGCACCCTCACCCTCACCATAACTTGAACCTTAACCCTAACAATAACACTAATCCTAACCCTAACCATCACCCTAACCCTAATCCTCAAGCCCACTCTCACCCTCAGCCTAACCCTAAGCCTAAACATAACCCTCACCCTAATCCTCATACTCATGGCACCCTAAACCTAATCCTAAACCTAACCCTATCCCTAAACCTCAACCTAACCTTCTCCCACACCCTAACCCTAACACTAACCCTAACCCTAAACCTCACCCTAACCCTCCACCTAAACCTAACTCTAACCCTAAACCTCACCCTCACCCTAAAAATAAACCTAATCCTAACCCTAATCCTCACAACCACCCTCACCCTCAGCCTAATCCTAACCATAACCACAACACTAACCCTCACCGTAACATTAAACCTAACCCTAACACTAACACTAACCCTAACACTAAACCAAACCCTAAACCTAAACCTAAACCTAACCCTAATGCTCAGCCTCACCCTCACCCTAACCAAACCCTAACACTAACCCTCACCCTAACCCTAAGCCTAAGCCTAAACCTAACACTAACCCTCACACTCACCCAAACCCTAACCCAAACCCTAAAACTAAACCTATCCCTAACCCTAAACCTCAACCTAACCCTCACCCTAGCCCTCACCTTAAACAAAATCCAAACCCTAAACCTCATCCTAACCCTCACCTTAACAATAACCCTAACCCTCACCCTCATGCTCAGCCTAAGCCTAAGCCTAAGCCTAACCATAACACTAACCCAAACCCTATTCCTAACCCTAAAAGGATCCCTAAATCTAACCCTAATACTCACCTCACCCTAACCCTAACTCTAACTCTAACCATAAACCTAAACCTCATCCTCATCCTAAACCTAACCCTAACCCAAACCCTCACCCTCACTGTAACAGTAACCCTAACCCTACGAATAACCCTAACCCTAACCCTACCCTCACCCTAACCATAACGCTCACTTTAAACCTCACGCTCACCCTTACATTTACCCTCACCTTAACACTAACCCTAACACTAACAATAATGCTCACACTAACCCTAATGATCACCCCAACCCTAAACGTCACCCTAACACTAACACTGAACCTCAACCTCACCCTAGCCCTCACCCTAACTCTAATCCTCATCCTCACCCTAAAACTCACACTGACCCTAACACTAATCCTCAATATAACCCACACCCTCACCCTAACCATAAACCTAATTCTCAACCTAACCCTAAACCTCACACTTACCGTAACCCTCATCCTCAGCCTGACCCTCAACTTTATCCTTACCGTCACCCCACCCTAACCCTCACCCTAACCCTAACCCTCACCCTAACCCTAACTCTACCCCTAAACCTCACCCTCACCCTAACCCTAACTCTAACCCTAACCCTAACACTAAACCTCACCCTAAACCTAACCCTAAACTTTACCCTCACCCTCACCGTAATCGTAACCCTAACCTAACCGAAACAATAACCGTATCCGTAACCCTAACCCTCACCCTAACCATAACCCTCACCCTAACATTAACCCTAACCCTTACCCTCACCCTCACCGTAATCGTAACACTAAGCTAACCCTAACACTAACCCTAACCCTAAAGCTAACCCTCGCACTAACCCTAACACTCACTCTAATCCTAAACCCCACCCTAAAATTAACACTAACTCTAACACTCACCCTCACCCTAGCCCTCACCCTAACCCTAATCCAAACACTCACTATCACCCTAACCATAATCGTAACCCTAACCCTCAACCTAACCCTTACCCTCACCCTCACCATAACCCTAACCCTCATCCTAACCCTATCCCAAACCCTAACCCTAAAATTAACCGAACCCTAACTCTCACCCTAAACCAAACACTAACCCTCACCCTAACCCTTACCCTCACACTCACCCTCACTCTCAGCCTAACCCTAAGCCTAAGCCTAACCCTAACTCTAACCCTCACACTCACCCTAACACTTACCCTAATCCTAATCCTAACCCTAAGCCTAACCCTCACCCTCATAATAACCCTCACATTAACCCTAACTCTAACACTAACCCTAACCCTAACCCTCACCCTCAGCCTCAACCTTACACTAACTCTAACCCTAAACCTCATCCTCACCCTAAACCTAACCCTAACCCTAATCTTAACCCTAATCCTCATCCTAACCCTCACCCTAACCCTCACCCTAACCCTAAACGTAACCTGAACCCTAACACTAACCCTAAACCAAGCCCTCACCCTCACCCTAACCCTAAACCTCACTCTCTCCCTCACCCTCAGTGTAATGCTTAGCCTAATCCTAACCCTATCCTTAACCCTCACACGCACAATAATGCTTACCCAAACCCTAATCCTAACCCTAATCCTAAACTTCACCCTCAGCCTCACCTTAACCCTAAGTCTAACCCTAAACCGCACCCTCACCCTAACCCTAAACGTAACCCTAACCCTAAACCTCACCCTCACCCTAGCCCTTACCTTGACCCTCATCCTAAACCTAAGCTTCATCCTAACCCTCCCCCTAACCCTAACCATAACCCTCCCCCTAACCCTAACCTAACCCTCACACTAACCCTAACCCTCTCCCTCAACCTCACCCTCAGCCTAACCCTAAACCTAACGCTAAACCTAACCCTAACACACACACTCACCCTCACCCTAACCCTAATCCTAACCCTAACACTAAACCTAACCCAAACCCTCCCCCTAACTCTCACTCTAAACCTAAGCCTAACACTAACCCTAAACCTAACCCTCAACATAACCCTCACCCTAACCCTAACTCTAACCCTAAACCTCACCCTCACACTAACACTAACTCTAACCCTAACCCAAATTCTAAACCTCACCCTAAACCTAACCCTCACCCTCACCCTCAACCTCACCATAACTCTAAAACTAACCCTAAAAATAACACTAAACCTAACCCTAACCCTAAACCTAATCCTAAGCCTCACCCCCACCCCCACCCTCACCCTCAGCCTAACCCTAACCCTAACACTAACACTAACCCTAGACCTCACCATAACCCTAACCCTAACCCTCACACTAACCCTCACCCTAACCCTAGCCCTAACCATAAACATCACCCTAACACTAACCCTAAACCTCGCACTCACACTAGCTCTCACCATAACCATAATCCTAACACTAATCCTCATCCTAACCCTCACCCTCACCCTAACTCTGACCCTAATCCTCACCCTAACCCAAACCCTAACCGTAAACCTCAATCTAACCCTAACCCTAAACATCATATTCAACCTAGCCCTCACCCTAACCCTAATCCTAAACCTAACATATATCCTAACCCTAGCCATAACCCTAACCCTAACCCTCACCCTAACCCTAAACCTAACCCTCACCCTCTCCCTCAGCTTAACACTAAGCCTAACCCTAACACTAACCCTAACCCTCACACTCACCCTAAACCTAACCCTAATCCTCATCCTAACCCTCACCTTCACCCTAACCCTCACCCTAACCCTAACCCTAACACTAACCTTAAACCAAACACTAAACCTAACCTTAACCTTAATACTAACCCTAACCCTAACATTTGACCTAATCCTCCCCCTAACCCTAAATATAATCCTAAAACTCACCCTCACCCTAACCCAAATACTAACCCTAAACCTCACCCTAACCCTAACACTCATGCTCACTGTAACCCTAACCCATGTCCTAACCCTCACCCTAACCCTAACCCTAAACCTCACCCAAACAGTAATCCCATCCCTCACCCTCAACCTAGCCCTCACCCGAACCCTAATCCTAACCCTAACCCTCACCCTAACACTAAACCTAACCCTCATCCTAATCCTAAGCCTAACCCTAACCCTCACTGTAACCCTAAACCTAACATTCACCCTAACCCTAAACTTAACCCGAACCCAAACGCTCACCCTAAACCTACTCCTAACTCTCACCCTAACCCTAACCCTCACCCTCACCCTCACCCTAAGCGTAAACCTAAGCCTAAACCTAACCCTAACCCTAAACCTCACACTCACCCCAACGCTTACCCTAATCCTAATCCTAACACAAAGCCTTCCCCTCACCCTTACACTAATCCTCACTGTAACCCTAACTCTAACACTAACCCTAACCATCACCCTAACCCTCAGCCTCACCCTAACCCTAACTCTAACCCTAAACATCAACCTCACCCTATTCCTAACCATAAACCTAACCAAAAACTTCACCCTAACCCTAACCCTAAACCTCACCCTCAACCTAGCCCTCACCCTAACCCTAAAACTAAACCTCTTCCTAACCCTCACCCTAACACTAACACTAACCCTCACCCTCACCTCACCCTCACCCTAACACTAACGCTAACCCTAACCCTCAACCGAACCCTAACACTCACCCTCACTGTAACCCTTACCCTAACCATCACCCTAACCCTAAACTTAACCTGAACCCTAACTATCACACTAACCCTAACCATAACACTCACCCAAACCGTAATCCTCAACCTCACCCTCACCTTCAGCCTAACACTAAGCCTAACCCTAAAACTAACCCTCACACTCACCCTAACCCTAACTCTACTCCTAATCCTAACACTAACCCTAAAACTCACCCTTACCTTAACCCTCACCTAAAGCCTAACCCTAACATTAAACCTAACCCTAAACCTAAACTTAATCTTAACCTCACCCTAAACCTCACACTAACCCTAACACTAATCCTCCATCTAACCCTCACCCTCAATCTCACCCTAGCCCTCACCCTAACCCTAACCCTCATCCTCACCCTAAACCTCACACTAACCCTAACACTAATCCTCAATCTAACCTTCACCCTCACCCTAAACCTAACACTAACCCTCAACCTTAAACAAACCCTCACCCTTACCATAACCCTCACCCTCAGCCTAAAACTCACCTTTACCCTTACCGTCACCCCCACCCTTACCCTCACCCTAACCCTACACCTCACTGTGACCCTAAGCCTACCCCTAAACCTCACCCTCACCCTAACCCTAACTCTAACCCTAACCCTAACACTAACCCTCACCCTATCCCTAACCCTAACCCTCACCCTCAACCTCATGCTCACCCTAACCCTAAGCCTAAGCCTAAAACTTACCCTAACCCTCACCCTCACCCTAGCCCTCACCCTAACCCTAATCCTAACCCTAAACCTCATTCTAACCCTCACCCTAACCCTAAACCTAACCATCACACTAACCCTAATCCTCACCCCCACCCTAACCCTCATCCTAACCCTCACCCTAACCCTAACCCTAACCATCACCCTAACCCTAATCCTCAACCTCACCCTCGCCTTCAGCCTAACACTAAGCCTGAGCCTAACTCTAACCCTAAGCCTCACACTCACCCTAACCCTTACCCTAATCCTAATCCTAAACCTAAGCCTAACCCTCACCCTCACCCTCACATTCACCCTAACCCTCACGCTAACCCTAACACTAACCCTAAACCCAACTCTCAACCTTAGCCTCACCCTTACCCTAACTCTAAACCTAAACCTCACCCTCACCCGAACCCTAACTCTAACCTTAACACTAAAACTAAACCTCACCCTAACCCTAACCCTAAACCTCACCCTCACCATAACCATAACCCTCACCCCAACCCTAAAAATAAACCTCACCCTCATTTTAAACCTAACACTAACCCAAATCCTAATCCTAACACTAACCCTAAACCTCACCCTCACCCTAACCCTCACCTTAAGCATAACCCTAACATTAATCCTAACCCCAAACATAACACTAAACGTCAACCTTATCCTAAACCTCACACTAATCCTAACACTAATTCTCAATCTAACCCTCACCCTCAATCTCACCCTAGCCCTCACACTAACCCTAACCCTTATCCTCACCCTAAACCTCGAACTAATCCTAACCCTAATCCTCAATCTAACCCTCACCCTCACCCTCACCCTAACACTAACCCACACCCAAAACCTAACCCTCACCCTTACCATAACACTTAACCTCAACCTAAACCTCACCTTTACCCCTACCTTCACACCCACCCTAATCCTCACCCTAACCCTACCTCTCACCCTGAACCTCACCCTAAAACTCACCCTCATCCTAAACCTAACTCTAACACTAACCCTAACACTAAACCTCACCCTACCCCTAAGGCTAACCCTCACCCTCAACCTCATGCTCAGCCTAACCCTAAGCCTAAGCCTAAACCTTACCCTTAACCTCACCTTCACCCTAGCCCTCACCCTAACCCTAATCCTAAACCTAACCCTCATACTAACCCTCACCCTAACCCTAACCTTAACCATCACCCTAACCCTAATCCTCAGCCCCAACATCACCATCAGCCTAACCCAAAACCTAACCCTAACCCGCACACTCACCCTCACCCTCACCCTAATCCTAACCCTAACCTAACCCTAACACTAATCCTCAACCTAACCCTCAACCTAACATTAACCCTAACACTAACCCTAACATTAACGCTCGACCTAACCCTCCAACTAACCCTAAATCTAACCCTAAACCTCACCCTAACCCTAAACCTCACCCTCACCCTCACCATAACTTTAAACCTAACACTAACATAACTCTAATCCTAACCCTAAACCTAACCCTAATCCTAACCCTAATCCTAACACTCACCCTCACCCTAACCATAATCTTTTTTTTAATTTAATTTTTTTTTATTTGAGAACATACTGTACAGATGGGCTACAATTACATGGGCAGGATAATGCATACATTTCTTACCAAGCCTAACCCTCATCCTAACCCTAAACCAAACCCTAACCCTAACCCTAAACCTTACCCTAACACTAACCATAAACCTCACCCTCACTCTAGCCCTCACCCTAACCCTTATCCTAACCATAACCCTCACCCTAACCCTAAACTTAACTGAACCCTAACTCTCACCCTAACCCTAACCCTAACACTCACCTTAACCCTAACCCTCAACCTCAGCCTCACTCTCAGCCTAACCCTAACCCTAAGCCTAAGCCTAAGCCTAACCCTAAACCTCACCTTCACCCTAACCCTCACCTTAAGCCTAAGCCTAACATTAATTGTAACCCTAACCCTAACCCTAAACCTCATCCTCACCCTAAAACTCACACTAACCCTAACACTAATCCTCAATCTAACCCTCACCCTCAACCTCACCCTAGCAATCACCCTAACCCTAACCCTCATCCTCACCCTAAAACTCACACTAACCCTAACACTAATCCTCAATCTAACCCTCACCCTCAACCTCACCCTAGCAATCACCCTAACCCTAACCCTCATCCTCACCCTAAACCTCACACTAACACTAACACTAATCCTCAATCTAACCCTCACCCTCACCCTAACCCTAACCCTAACCCTCACCCTAAACCTAACTCTCACCCTTACCATAACCCTAACCCTCAGCCTAACCCTCACCTTTACCCTTACCGTCAACCCTACCCTAACACTCACCCTAAACCTAACTCTCACCCTTAACATAACCCTCACCCTCAGCCTAACCCTCACCTTTACCCTTACCGTCAACCCTACCCTAACACTCACCCTAACCCTACCCCTCACCCTGACCCAATACCTACTCCTAAACCTCACCTCACCCTAATCCTAACCCTAACCATAATCCTAACATTAAACCTCACCCTATCCCTAACCCTAAACCTCACCCTCAACCTCATGCTCAGCC
Organism: Dipodomys merriami; assembly: GCF_024711535.1. Lineage (NCBI taxonomy): Eukaryota > Metazoa > Chordata > Mammalia > Rodentia > Heteromyidae > Dipodomys > Dipodomys merriami. Next base: position 37,832 of record NW_027202523.1, on the reverse strand, counting down.
TAACCCTAAGCCTAAGCCTAACCCTTAACCTAACCCTCACCCTCACCCTAGCCCTCACCCTAACCCTAATCCTAACCCTATCCCCCATCCTAACCCTCACCCTAACGCTAACCCTAACCATCACCCTAACCCTAATCCTCACCTCCACCCTCACCCTCAGCTTCACCCTAAGCCTAAGCCTAACCCTAACCCTAACACTCACACTCACCCTCACCCTAACCCTAATCCTAACCCTAATCCTAACCCTAACCCTGAACATCAACCTAAACCTCACCTTAACCTTAACCCTAACACTAAACCTAACATTAACGCTCGACCTAACCCTCCAACTAACCCTAAATTTAACCCTAAACCTCACGCTCACCCTAACTCTAATCCTAACCCTAACCCTAAACCTAATCCTAAGCCTAACCCTAACCCACACCCTCACACTCAGCCTCACCCTCACCATAACTGTAACCCTAACCCTAATAACACTAATCCTAACCCTAAACCTAACCCTAAACCTAACCCTAATTCTAACACTCACCCTCACCCTAACCATAATCTTAAATGTAACCCTCATCCTAACCCTAAACCAAACCCTAACCCTAACCCTAAACCTTACGTAAAACTAACCCTAAACCTCACCCTCACCCTAAATCTAATTCTAACCCAAACCCTCACCATAACCCTAAACTTAACCGAACCCTAACTCTCACCCTAACACTAACCCTAACCCTCAACTTAACCCTTACCCTCAAACTCACCCTCATTCTCAGCCTAACCCTAAGCCTAAGCCTAACACTATCCCTAACCCTAAGAATCACCCTAACCCTTACCCTAATCCTAATCCTAACCCTAAGCCTAACCCTCACCCTCACCCTCACTCTCACCCTACCCTCACCCTAACCCTAATTCTAACACTAACCCTAAACCCAACCCTCAACCTCAGCCTCACTCTTACCCTAACTCTAAACCTAAACCTCACCCTCACCCTAAGCCTAACTCTAACACTAACCCTAACACTAAACCTCACCCTAAACCTAATCCTAACCCTCACCCTCACCATAACCATAACCCTACCCCTAACCCTAACAATAACCCACACCCTCACTGTAACCCTAAACCTAACCCTAACCCTCACCCTAAACCTAACTCTCACGCTCACCGTAACCCTAACACTAATCCTAAACCTCACCCTAAACCTAAACCTAAACCTCACCCTAACCCTAACCCTAACTCTCACCCTCACCCTAGCTCTCACCCTAACCCTAAGACTAACCCTAGTCCTCATCCTAACCCTCACCCTAACCCTAACCCTAACCCTAACCCTCACTCTAATCCTAACCCTAACCCTTACCCTAAATCTAACCCTAACCCTAACCCTCACTGTAACCCTAACCCTAACCCTAACCCTAACCCTAAACTTAACCCGAACCCTAAATCTCACCCTAAACCTACCCCTAATTCTCACCCTAACCCTAATCATCACCCTCACCCTCACAGTAAGCCTAACCCTAAGCCTAACCCTAAACCTAACCCTAACCCTCAAAGTCACCCTAACCCTTTCCCTATGTCTAATCCTAACATTAAGCCTTACCCTCACCCTCACCCTAACCCTCAACATAAGGCTAACTCCAAGATTAACCCTAACCCTAACCCTCACCCTCATCCTCACCCTAACACTAACTCTAACACTAAACCTCAGCCTCATCCTAACCCTAACCCTAACCCTAACCCTAAACCTCACCCTCACCCTAACTCTAAACCTCACACTCACCCTAGCCCTCACCCTCAACCTAATCCTAACCCTCACCCTCACACTAAGTCCATACTTAACCGAACCTTAAATCTCACCCTAACCCTAACCCTAACCATCACCCAAACCCTAACCCTCACCCTCATCCTCACTCTCAGCCTAACCCTAAGCCTAAGCCTTACCCTAACCCTAACCTTCACACTCATCCGAACCCTTACACTAATCCTAATCCTAAACCTTAGCCTAAACCTCACCCTCACCCTAACCCTAACTCTAGCAATAACCCTAAACCTAACCCTCAACCTTACCCTAACTCTAACCCTAACCCTAACACTGAACCTCACCCTAACCCTAACCCTATCCCTCACCCTCACAGTAACCATAACCCTAAAACTAACAATAACCCTAACCCTAAACCTCACCCTAACCATAACCTTCACCCTAACATTAACCCTCACCCTAACACTTACCCTCACCCTAACACTAACCCTAACCCTCACACTAAATCTCACACTAACCCTAACCCTCAACGTAATCCTAAACCTCACCCTAATCCTAATCTTAACTCTAAACCTCACCCTCACCCTAGCCCCCAACCTAAACCTAATTCTAACCCTCACCCTCACCCTTATCTTAACCCTCAACCTCAGCCTAAACCTCACCTTTACCCGTACCATCATCTTCACCCTAACCGTCACCCTAACCCTAAACCTCATCCTAACCCTCAACCTAAACTTAAACCTAACCATCACCCTAACCCTAACCCTCACTGTCAACCTCATGCTCAGCCTAACCCTAAGCCTAAGCCTAAGGCTCACTCTAACACTCACCCTCACCCTAACCCTAACCCTAACCATCACCCTAAACCTAATACTCACCCCCACCCTCACCCTCAGCATAACCCTAACCCTAAGCCTAACCCGAAACCCTAATCCTCACATACCCTCACCATAAGCCTAATCCTAATCCTAACCCTAACCCTAACCCTAAACATCGACCTAAACCTCACCCTAACCTTAACCCTAACACTAATCCTAACCCTAACCCTCGACCTAACCCTCCCCCTAACCCTAAATCTAATCCTAAAACTAACCATCACCTTAACCCTAATCCTAACCCTAACACTCACCCTAACCCTCACCCTCACTCTAAACCTAACCCTCATCCCAACCCTCAACCCTTACCCTAACCCTAAACCTAAATCTCACCTAAACACTAACCCTAACCATCACCCTCACCCTAGCCCTCACCCTAACCCTAATTCTGACCCTAATCCTCACCCTAACCCTCAACCTAACCCTAACCTCACGCTCACCGTATCCCTAACCCTAACCCGCACCGTAACCCTAAACTTAACCCGAACCCTAACTGTCACCCTAACCCTACCCCAACTCTCACCGTAACACTAACACTCACACTCACCCTCACCCTCAGCCTAACCCTAATCCTAAGCCTAAACCTAAACCTAACCTCACACTCACCCTAACCCTTACCCTAAACCTTATCCTAACACTAAGGCTAACCCTTACCCTCACCCTAAACCTTACGGTAACCGTAACTATAACACTGACCTAACAGTAACCCTCACCGTCACCCTAACCCTAACCCTAAACCTCACACTAACCCTAACCCTAACCCTAATCCTCAATCTAACCCTCACCCTAACCCTAACCCTAACCCTAAACCTAACCCTAACCCTCACCCTTATCTTAACCCTCACCCTCAGCCTAAACCTGAACTTTACCCTTACCAACATCCTCACCATAACCCTCACCCTAACCCTAAACCTCATCCTAACCCTAACCCTAAACGTAATCCTAACCATCACTCTAACCCTAAACCTCACCCTCAATCTCTTGCTCATCCTAACCCTAAGCCTAAGCCTAGCCCTAACCCTAACCTTCACACTCACCCTAACCCTTACACGAATCCTAACTCTAACACTAAGCCTAACCCTAACCCTCACCCTCAGCCTCAACCTAAACCTAACTCTAACCCTAAACCTCACCCTCACCCTAACCCCAACCCTAAACCTCACCCGAAACCTCAGCCTAACCCAAACCCTAAACCTGACCATCACCCTCACCCTAACCCTAACCCTAATCCTCACCCCCAACCTCAACCTCAGCCTAACCCTAAGCCTAAGCCTAACTCTAACCCGAACCCTTACATACCCTCACCCTAACCCTAACACTAACCCTAACCCTAACCCTAACCCTAAACCTCAACCTAACCCTCGCCCTAACCTTAACCCTAACACTGAACCTAACCCTAACCCTCGACCTAACCCTCCCCCTAACCCTAAACCTAACCCTAAAACTCACCCTCACCCTAACGCAAATCCTAACCCTAACCCTAAACCTCAGCCTCACTGTTACCCTAACCCTCAACCTAACCCTAACCGAAACCCTAACCCTAACCCTAAACCTTAACCTAACACTAACTCTAATCCTCAGCATCACCCTAGCCCTCACCCTAACTCTAATCCTAACCCTAACCCTCACCCTAACCATAAACTTAACCGAACCCTATATCTCACCCTAACCCTAACCCTAACCCTCACCTTAACCCAAAACCTCACCCTCACCCTCACTCTCAGCCTAACCCTAAGCCTAAGCATAACACTAACCCTAACCCTCACAGCCACCTGAACCCTTACACTAATCCTAATCCTAACCCTAAGCCTAACCCTCACCCTCACTCTCACCCTCACCCCAACCCTCACCCAAACCCTAACACTAACCCTAAACTTAACCCTCAACCTCAGCCTCCCCCTTACCCTAACTCTAACCCTAAACCTCACCCTCACCCTCAGCCTAACACTAAGCCTAACTCAATCCCTAACCCTAACCCTCATCCTATCCCTCACACTAACCCTAACCCTAATCCTAATGCTAACCCTAACCCTAAACCTCACCTTCACCCTAACCCTCAACTTAAGCCTAACCCTAACATTAATCCTAACCCTAACCCTAACCCTAAACCTCATCCTAAACCCTAAACATCACACTAACCCTCACACTAATCTTCAACCTAACCCTCAACCTAACATTAACCCTAACACTAACCCTAACATTAACGCGCGACCTAACCCTACAACTAGCCCTAAATATAACCCTAAACCTCCCCCTCATCCTAACCCTAATCCTAAACTTAACACTAAACCTCACCCTAACCCTAAACCTCACCCTCACCCTCACCCTCACCCTCACCATAACTCTAACCCTAACACTAACAATAACACAAATCCTAACCCTAAACCTAACCCTTACCCTAACGATAATCCTAACACTCACCCTCACCCTAACCATAATCTTAACCCTAACCCTCAACCTAATCCTAACCCTCACCCTCACTGTAACCATAACCCTCATCCTATCCCTAACCCAAACACTAACCCTAACGATAAACCTTACCCTAACACTAAGCCTAACCCTCACCCTCACCCTAGCCCTCACTCTAAACCTAATCCAAACCCTAAACCTCACCCTAACCCTAAACATAATAGAACCTTAACTCTCACCCTAACACTAACCCTAAACTTCACCGTAACCTTAACCCTCACCCTCACCCTCAATCTCAGCCAAAACCTAAGCCTAAGCCTAACCCTAACCATAAACATCACACTCACCCTAACCCTTACCCTAATCCGAATCCTAACCCTAAGCCTAATCCTAACCCTCACCCTCAAACTCACCCTAATACTAACCCTCACCCTAACCTTAACTCAAACACTAACCCTAACCCTAACCCTCAAACTCAGCGCCACCCTTACCCTAACTCTAAACCTAAACCTCACCCTCGCCCTAACTCTAACCCTAACCCTAAACCTAAACTTTACCATAACCCTAACACTAAACCTCACCCTCAACCTAGCATTCACCCTAACCCTAATCCTAACACTAACCCTCATCCTAACCCTCCCCATAACCCTAATCCTAAACCTCACCCTCAACATATCCCTAACCCTAAATTTAACCCTAACCCTAACACTAACCCTAACCCTAACCCTAACCCTCAACATAACCCTCACCCTAACCCTAACTCTAACTCTAAACCTCAACCTCACCCTAACCCTAACTCTAACCCTAACCCAAAACCTAAACCTGACCCTAACCCTAAACCCTAACGCTCACCCTTACTCTCAACGTTACCTTAACCCAAAACCTAACCCTAACAATAAACCTAACCGTAATGCTAACCCTCACCCTAACCAAAACCCTCACTGTAACCCATACCCTAACCCAAACACTAACCCTCACAGTAACCCTAACCCGAACCTCACCCTATCCCTAACTCTAACCCTAACCATAACACTAAAAACCTCAACCTAACCCTAACCCTAATCCTCACCCTCACCCTCACCATAACCGTAACCCTAAAAATAACCCTAACCCTAACACTAATCCTAACCCTCACCCTCACCCTAACCCTAAACCTACCCCTAACCCTCACCCTAACCCTAACCCTCACCCTTACCGTAACCCTAACCCACATCCTAACACTCAAACTAACCCTAACCCTAAACCTCACCCTAACCCTAACCCTACCCCTAACCCTCAACCTAACCCTAACCCTCACACTCAACGTAAACCTAACCCTAACCCTCACCCTAATTCGAAACTTAACCTAAACCCTAACTCTCACCCTAACCCTCACCCTCACGCTCACGCTCAATGTAACCCTAAGCCTAACGCTAACCCTAACCTTAACCCTCACACTCACCCTAACCCTTACACCAATCTTAATCCGAACACTAACGGTTACCCTCACCCTCACCCTAACCCTAACCCTAAACCTCACCCTAACTTAATCCTAAACATCACCCTCACCCTAGCCATTACCCTAACCCTAATCCTAACACTAACCCTCATCCTAACCCTCTCCATAACCCTAACCCTGACCCAAACAATAACCCTAAACCTCAAGCTCACCCTTAGCCCAAACCTAAGCCTAACCCTAAGCCTAACCCTAAACCTAACCACAACCCTCACACTCATTCTGCACCCTCACCCTCACCATAACTCTAACCCTAACCCTAACCCAAAACCCCACCCTAACCCTAACCCTAAACCTCACCCGCACCCTCACCCTCACCGTAACTCTAACCCTAACCCTAAAAATAACACTACACCTAACCCTAACCATCACCCTAACCCGAATCCTCAACCCACCCTCACCCTCAGCCTATCCCTAAGCCTAAGCCTAACCTTTACCCTAAACCTCACACTCACGCTCACCCAAAACCTAATCCTAAACCTAACCCTATCCCTAAACCTCAACCTAACCCTAAACCTCACCCTAACCCTCCCGCTAACCCTAACTCTAAACCTAAAGCTCAACCTCACCATAAACCTAACCCTAACCCTTACTCTAAACCTCACCCTAACCCTAACCCAAACCCTCACGCTCAACCTCACCATAACTCTAACCCTAAAGCCTAACAATAAAATTAACCCTAACGCTAACCCTAACCCTAAACATAACCCTCACCCTCAGCCTCACCCTCACTGCAAACTTCACCCTAACCATAAAACTAAAAATAACGCTAACCCTAACCCAAACCCTAATCCTCAACCCCGCACTCAACCTCAGCCTAAACCTAAGCCTAACCCTAACCCTAACCCTAACCCTCACCATAACGCTAACCCTAACACTAACCCTAACACTAACCCTAACCCTAAACTTAAACCTCAACCTAACCGTAACCCTAAACCTCACCCTCAACCTAGCCCTCATCCTAACCCTAATCCTAAACCTAACCCTCACCCTAACCCTCCCCATAACCCTAAATATAACCCTCAAACTCAACCTAACCCTCACCCTAACCCTAACCCTAACCCTAACGCTAACCCTAATCCTAACCCTCAACCTAACCATCACCCTAACCCTAACTCTAACCCTAAACCTCACACTCACCCTAACCCTAACTCTAACCCTTACCCAAACTCTAAACCTCACTTTAACCCTAAACCCTAACCCTCACCCTTACCCTCACCGTAAACGTAACCCTAAACCTAACCCTAACAATAACCATAACCCCAATCATAACCCTCACCCTAACAACAACACTCACCGTAACCCATATCCTAAACCAAACACTAACCCTCACACTAAGCCTAATCCTAACCTCACCTTAACCCTAACTCTAACCTTAACCCTAACACTAAAAACCTCAACCTACCCCTAACCCTAATCCTCACCCTCAACCTCACCATAACTGTAACCCTAACAATAACCCTAACACTAATCCTAACCCTCACAGTCACCCTAACCCTAAACCGAAACTTAACCCTCACCCTAACCTAACCCTCACACTTACTGTAAACCTAACCCTCATGCTAACCCTCACCCTAAACACAACCATCACCGTAACCCATACCCTAACCCAAAAACTAACACTCACACTAACCCTAACCCTAACCTCACCCTAACCGTAACTCTAACCCTAATCCTAACATTAAATACCTCAACGTAACCCTAACCCTAACCCTCACCCTCACCGTAACCATAACGTAACAATAACCCTAACCCTAACCCTAATCCTAACACTCACCCTCATCCAAACCTTAAACCTAACCCTAACCCTCACTCTAACCCTAACCCTCACCCTTACCGTAACCCTTACCCTCATCCTAACCCTCACTCTAAATCTAACCCTAAATCTAAACCTCAACCTAACACTAACCCTAACCCTCACCCTCAACATGGCCCTCAACCTAACCCTAATCCTAACCCTAATCCTCATCCTAACCCTCACCCTAACCCTAACCCTAAACCTCACCCGAAGCCTAACCCTAACCCTAACCCTCAACCTAAGTCTAACCCTCACACTCAACGTAAACCTAACCCTAACCCTCAACTTAACCCTAAACTTAACCTGAACCCTAACTCTCACCATAACCCTAAACCTCACCCTCACCCTCAGTGTCACCCTAAGCCTAACCCTAACCCTAACCCTAACATTCACACTCACCCTAACCCTTACCCTAATGCTAATTCTAACCCTAACCCTAACCCTCACCCTCAGCCTCACCCTAACCCTTACCCTAACCCTAAACCTCAACTAACCTCACCCTAAACCTCACCCACACCCTAGCCATTACACTAACCCTAATCCTAACACTAACCCTCATCCTAACACTCCCCATAACCTTAACCCTAAACCTCACCCTCACCCTAGCCCTCACCCTAACCCTAATCCTAACCCTAATCCTCACCCTAACCCTCACCATAACCCTAACCCTAAACCTCACCTAACCCTAACCCTCAACCTAACTCTAACCGTCACACTCAATGTAACCCTAACCCTAACCCTCAACCTAACCCTAAACTTAACCTGAACCCTAACTCTCATCCTAAACCTAAACCTCACCCTCACCCTCACCCTCAGTGTAACCCTAAGCCTAAGCCTAACCCTAACACTCACACTCACCCTAACCCTTACCCTAATCCTAATCCTAACCCTAACCCTAACCCTCACCCTCAGCCTCACCTTAACCCTAACTCTAACCCTAAACCTTAACCTCACCTTAATCCTAACCCTAACCCTAACCCTAAACCTCACCCTAACCTAACCCTAAACCTCACCATCAAACTAGCCATCACCCTAACCCTAATCCAAACATTAACCCTCACCCTAACCCTCCACATAACCCTAACTCTAACAGTCACCCTAACCCTAAACCTCACCCTCACCCTTAGCCTAACCCTATGCCTAACCGTAAGCCTAACCCTAAACCTAACCCTAAACCTCATACTCATCTGCACCCTCAACCTCAAAGTAACTCTAACCTTAACCCTAACCTAAACCCTAAACCTCACCCCTACCCTAACCCTAACCCGAACCCGAACCCTAACCCTCATCCTTACCCTAACCCTAACACTAAACCTAAACCTAACCCTCACCTGAACCCTCCCCCTAACAATAACCCTAACAGTCACCCTAACCCTAATCCTCACCCCCACTCTCACCCTCCATCAGAAAGAATGACATTTCCCCATTTGTTAGGAAATGGAAAGGCTTGGAAAAAATTATATTAAGTGAAGTAAGCCAGGCCCAAAGAAGCATAGGTCCCATGGTTTCCCTTATTTGCAATATGTAGTATAGGTATGAGTCAAGCAGAAAAGGTCAGATAATGTGATGTTAGGAAAATGAACCCTTAAATATGTATTTTAATGTTTTCGTTTTTTACATGCATATGTTTCTAACGCATTTATAAGATTATTTCTTTGTTGCTTTGTATGTCCCTCCCCCACAGTGAAACCCCCGCTTTCACTATATTTGATGTCAGTATAACATGTGGAGGAGATGGGGGCAAACAAGTCGTTTAAGGATTCAGGTGGACCTGCTGCAACAATGAGAAGTACAAAATGTCATGTCAAAACCAGCTTTACAATGTCGGTGGGGGGGGGAGGGGGGTATAATTGGGTGGGGGGAGGGGGGAGGCTGGGAAGGGAGGTGAAGGGTAAACAAAGGAGGAGGCTGCAATGCTTGGTAAGAAATGTATGCATTATCCTGCCCATGTAATTGTAGCCCCTCTGTACAGTATGTTCTCAAATAAAATAAAATAATATTAAAAAAATAAAAAAATAAAAAAAACCTCACCCTAACACTAATCCTAACCCTAAACCTCATCCTAACCCACACCCTAACCCTAACCCTAAACCTCACCCTAACCCTAAACCTAACCCTCACCCTCATGCTTGGCCTAAGCCTAAGCCTAAGCCTAAATCTAACCCAAACATTCAACATAATGATAACCCTAGCTCTAACCCTAAACCTCCCTCTCACACTAACCCTAACTCTAAACCTTACACTAAAACTAAACCTCATCCTAACACTATTCCTAAACCTCACCCTCACCCTCACTGTAACCATAACCCTCACAATAACCCTAACAATAACCCTAACCCTAACCCTAATCCTCAACCTAACCCTAACCCTCACCCTAACCCTAACCCTCACCCTAACACTTACCCTCACCCTAACACTAACACTAATCCTAACAATAACCCTCACACTAACCCTAATCATCACCCTAACCCTAAACCTCACCCTAAACCTAAACCTAACCCTCACCTTCACCCTAGCCCTCACAATAACCCTAATCCTCATCCTCACCCTAAACCTCACACTAACCCTAACACTAATCCTCAAGATAACCCTCACCCACACCCTTCCCCTAACCCTAACCCTCCCTCTAACCCTAACCCTCACCCCACTGTAACCCTCACCCTCAGGCTAAACCTCACGTTTACCCTTACCATCACCCCCATGCTAACCCTTACCCTAAACCTAACCCTCACCCTAATCCTCACCCTAACCCTAATTCCACCCCAAAACCTCACGCTCACCCTAACCCTAACCCTAACCCTAACCCTATCCCTCATCCTCACCCTAAACCTCACACTAACCCTAACCCTAAACCTCAATTTAACTCTCACCCTAACCCTAATCCTAACCCTTACCCTAACCCTAAACCTAACCCTAACACTCACCATTATCTTAATCCTCATCCTCAGCCTAAACCTCACCTTTACCCTTACTATCATCCTCACGCTAAACCTCCCCCTAACCCTAAACCTCATTGTAACCCTCACCCTAACCATAAACCTAACCCTCACCCTAACCCTAACTCCCAACCTCAACCTCACCCTCAGCCTAACCCTAAGCCTAAGCCTAAACCTTACCATAATCGTCACCCTCACCCTAGCCCTCACTCTAACCCTAATCCAAACCCTAACCCTCATCCTAACCCTCAACCTAAACCTAATCCTAACCCTCACCATCACCCTCACCCTAACCCTCATCCTAACCCTAAGCCTCAACCTAATGCTAACCCTCACCCTCACAGTAACTCTTTCCCTGACACGCACCCTAACCCTAAACTTAACCCGAAACCTAACTCTCAACCCAAACCTAACCCTAACCCTCACCCTAACCCTAACACTAAACCTCATCCTCACCCTAGCACTCACCCTAACCATAATCCTAAACCTAACCCTCATCCTAACCATCCTCTTAACACTAAACCTAACCCTCATCCTAACCCTAACCCTCACACTCTACCTCACCCTCAGCCTAACCCTAAGCCTAACCCTAAACCTAACCTTAACACACACACTCACCCTCACCCTAACCCTAATCCTAATCCTCATCCTAACCCTAACCCTAAACCTCCCCCTAACTCTCACCCTAACCCTAACACTAACACTAACCTTAACCCTAACCCTCAACCTAACCCTCACCCTAACACTAACTCTAACCCTAAACCTCACCCTCACCCTAAACCTCAACCTAACCCTAACCCTAACCCTCACACTCACCCGCACCATAACCGTAACCTTAAACCGAACCCTAACAATAACCCTAACACTAATCCTAACCCTCACCCTAACCATAACCCTCACCCTAACCCTAAACCTAAACCTCACCCTCACCCTAGCTCTCACCCTAACCCTAATCCTAACCCTAACCCTCATCCTAACCCTCCCCATAACCCTTACTCTAACCCTCACCGTAACCCTAACCCTCACCCTCAACCTAACCCTCAGCCTAAACATAAGCCTAACCATAGACCTAACCCTAACACACACACGCACAATCACCCTGACCCTAATCCTAACCTTATCCCTAACCCTAACCCTAACCCTCCCCGAAACTCTCACCATAACCCTAACCATAACACTAACCCTAACCCTAACCCTCAACCATACCCTTACCCTAAACCTAACTCTAAACCTAACCCAAACCCTAAACCTCAACCTAACCCTAACTCTAACCCTCATCCTCACTCTAAACCTCACACGAACGCTAACCCTAAACCTCAATCTAACCCTCACCCTAAACCTAACCCTAACCCTAACCCTCACCCTTATCTTAACCCTCACCCTCAGCCTAAACCTCACCTTTACCCTTACCATCATCCTCACCTTAACCCTCACCCTAACACTAAACCTCATCCTAAGCCTCACCCTAACCGTCAAAATAACCCTCACCATAACCATAACCCTCACCCTCAACCTCACCCTCAGCCTAACACTAAGCCTAACCCTAAACCTAACCTTAACACACAAACGCACCCTCACCCTGACCCTAAACCTAACCCTCACCATAACCCCTACACTCCCCATAACTCTCACCCTAACCCTAACCCTAACACTTACCCTAACCCTCAGCCTCACTCTCACCCTAACCCTAATCCTATACCTAACCCTCCCCCTAACCAGTACCCTAAACCTCACCCTAACCCTAACCCTCAAACTCAACCTCAACCTTAGCCTAAAACATTAGCCTAAACATAAAACTAAACCGAACACACTCACTCACCCTCACCCTAACCCTAATCCTAACCCTAACCTTCACCCTCATCCTCACCCTCAGTGTAAACCTAAGCCTAACCCTAACCCTAACCATTACACTCACCCTAACTCTTACCCTAATCCTAATCCTAACCCTAACCCTAAGCCTCACCCTCAGCCTCACCTTTACCCTAACTCTAACCATATACCTCACACTCACCTTAACCCTAACCCTAACCCTAACTCTAAACCTCATCCTAACCCTCCCCATAACCCTAACCCTACCCCTCACCCTAACCCTAACCCTCAAACTCACCCTCAACCTCAGCCTAAGCCTAAGCCTAAACCTAAAACTAAACCTAACACACTCACTCACCCTCACCCTAACCCTAATCCTAACCCTAACCTTCACCCTCACCCTCACCCTCAGTGTAAACCTAAGCCTAACCCTAACCCTAACCATCACACTCAACCTAACCATTACCCTAATCCTAATCCTAACCCTAACCCTAAGCCTCACCCTCAGGCTCACCTTTACCCTAACTCTAACCCTATACCTCACATTCACCTTAACCCTAACCCTAACCCTAAACCTAAACCTCACCCTAACACTAACCCTAAACCTCAACCTCACCCTAGCCCTCACCCTAACCCTAATCCTAACCCTAACCCTCATCCTAACCCTACCCATAACCATAACCCTAATCCTCACCCTAACCCTAACCCTCAAACTCAACCTCAAACTCAGTATAAACCTAAGCCTAACACTAAACCTAACACTAACCCTCACACTCACCCTAACCATAACCCTAATCCTAACCCTATCCCTCATACTCAGCCTAAACCTAACTCTAAACCTAACAATAACCCTAACCCTAAACCTCACCCTCAGTCTCACCCTAACCTTAACTCTAACCCTAAACCTCAAACTCACAGTAACCCTAATCCTAACCCTAACCTTAAACCTCACACTCACACTCACCCTTGCCCTTACCCTAACCCTAACCCTAACCCTAACCCTCATCCTAACCCTCCCCCTAAACCTAAACCTCACCCTCAACCTGACCCTCAGCCTAACCCTAAGCCTAACCCTAAACCTAAACCTAACACACACACTCACCCTCACTCTAACCCTGATCCTGTCCCTAACCCTAATCCTAATCCTAACCATCCCCCTAACTATCACCCTAACCCTAACCTTAAAACTAACCCTTACCCTAACCCTCAACCTAAACCTCACCCTAACCCTAACTCTAAACCTAAACCTCACCCTCATTCTAACCCTAACTCTAACCCTAACCCAAACCCTAAACCTCACACTAACACCAACCCTAACACTAACCCACACCCCCACCCTCATTCTAATCCAAGCCTAACCCTAACCCTCACCCTCAACCTCAACCTCAGACTAACAATAATCCTACTCCTAACCTTAAACCCAACCCTCACACTCTACCTAACCCTCACCTTAAGCCTAACCCTAACATTAATCCTAACCCTAACCCTCACCCTTAGCCTCACCCTAACTCTAACTCTAACACTAAACCTGACCCTGACCCTAATCCTAAACGTAACCCTATCCCTAAACCTCATCCTAGCCCTAACCCTAACCCTCACCCTCACCATAACCTTAACCCTAACCCTAAAGCTAAAATAACCCTAACCCTAACCCTAAACATAACCCTCACCCTAACCCTAACCCTCACCATAACGCTTAACCTCACCCTAACACTAACCCTAACCCTAACACTAAACCACACACTAACCCTAACCATCACCCTAACCATAAACCTCAACCTAACACTAACCCTAAACCTCACTCTCTCCCTAGACCTCGCCCTAACCCTAACCCTCATTCTCACCCTAAACTGCACACTAACCCAAACACTAATCCTCAATCTAACCCTCACCCTCAACCTATACCTAACTCTCACCCTCACTCTAACCCTAACCCTCACCCTAACGCTAACCCTCAACCTCACCCTCAACCTCAGCCTTACCCTAAGCCTAACCCTAACCCTAACGCTCACACTCACCCTAACCCTTACACTAAACCTAATCCTAACCCTAAGCCTAACCCTCACCTTCAACCTAACCCTAAATCTAACACTAACCCTAAACCTCACCCTCACCCTATCCCTCACCCTTACCATTACCCTCCCCCTCAACCTAACCCTCACCTTTACACGTATCGTCAATCCCACCCTAACCCTCACTCTACCTCTAACACTCACCCTAACCCTAACTCTACCCTACCTCTAACTCTCACCCTAACCCTAACTCTACCCCGAAACCTCACACTCAACCTAACCCTAACTCTAACACTAACCCTAACACTAACCCACACCCTAACCCTAAGCCTAACCATCACCCTAACCCTAATCCTCACCACCACACTCACCCTCAGCCTAACCCTAAGCCTAAGCCTAAACCTAACCCTAAAGCTCACACTCACCCTCACCCTAACCCTAACCCTAACCCTAACCCTAAACCTCAACATAACCCTCAAACTAACCTTAACCCTAATACTTAACCCTAACCCTAACCCTCCACCTAACCCTCCAACTAAACTTAAGTCTAACCATAAACCTAACCCTCACCATAACACTAATCCTAGGCCTAACCCTAAACCTCACCCTAACCCTAACACTCACCCTCACCCTCACCCCAATCCTAACCCTAACCCTCACCCTAAACCTAACCCTCACCCTCACCGTAACCCTAACCCTCATCCTAACCATCACCCTAATCCTAACCCTATCCCTAAACCTTACCCTAAAACTAACCCTAATCCTCACCTTCACCCTAGCCCTCACCCTAACCCTACTCCTAAACCTAATCCTCATCCTAACCTTCACCCTAACTCTAAGCCTAACTCTAACCCAAACCCTAACCCCAAAACTCACTCTAACTCTAACACTAACCCTAACACTAACACTACACCTAAACCTAACACTAAACCTAATCCTAATCCTCAGGCTCACCGAAACCCTAACCCAAACCCTAACCCTAACCCTCATAATAACTCTAAGCCTAACCCTAAACCTAATCCTAACCCTCACACTCACCCTCACCCTAACCCTAATCCTAAACCTAACCCTATCCCTAACCCTAACCCTCACCCTAACGCTAAGCCTAGCCCTCACCCTTACACTTATCCTAACCCTAACCCTCACCCTAACCATAACCCTCAACCTAAACCTAACCCTCTCCCTAAGACTTACCCTCACCCCAACACTAACCCTAACCCTAACACTAACCCTCACAGTAACCCTAAACATCACCCTAACCCTAACACTCACCCTAAGTCTAAACCTAACCCTCACCCTCACCCTATCCTTCACCCTAACCCTAACCCTCATCCTCACCATAAACCTCACTTTAACCCTAACCCTCACCCTAACCCTCACACTAACCCTAACTCTACCCCTAACAATAACACTAACCTAACCCTAAACCTAACCTGAACCCTAACCCTAATGCTAACACTCAACCTCACCCTAACCCTAAATCTCGCCCTAATCCTAAATGTACCCCTAAACCTCACCCTCACCCTAACCCTAACTCTAACCCTAACCCTAACACTAAACCTCATTGTAACCCTAAACCTAACCCTTACCCTCACATTAAACGTAACCCTAACCCTAAACCTAAGAATAACCCTAACCCTAACCCTAACCCTCACCCTAAACATAACACGTACCCTAACCTTAACCCTCACCCTAAAACTAACCCTAACCCTCACCCTTATCTTAAACCTCACCGTCTGCCTAAACCTCACCTTTACCCTTACGTTCATCCTCATCCTAAACCTATACCTCATCCTAACCCTCGCCCTAAGCATAAACCTAACCATCATCCTAACCCTAACACTCACCCTCACCCTAGCCCTCACCCTAACCCTAATCCTAATCCTAACCCTCATCCTAACCCTCACCTTAACCCTAACCCTAACGATCAACCCTAAACATAATCCTCACTCCCACCCTCACCCTCAGCCTAACCCTAAGCCTAAGCCAAACCCTAACCCTAACCCTAAACCTCACCCTCACCCTAGCCCTCACCCTAACCCTAATCCTTATCCTAACCCTCAACCTATCCCTCACCCAAACACTAAACCTAACCCACACCCTCACCCTCACCCTAACCTTAATCCGAACCCTAACCCTCTATCTCACCCTAACCATCACCCTCACCATAACCCTTACCCTAACACTCAACCTAACCCTAAACTTAAACTGAACCCTAACTCTCACCCTTACCCTAACCATAACCCTCACCCTAACCCTAACCCTAAAAATCACCCTCACCCTAGCCCTCACTCTCAACCTCACCCTCAGCCTAACCCTAACCCTAAACTTAAACCTAATGCTAACACACACACTCACCCTCACCCTAACCCTAATCCTAACCCTAACCCTCTTCCTAACCCTCCCAATAACCCTAACCCTCAACCTAAACCTAACCCTCACCCTCAGCCTAATCGTAAGCCTAACCCTAACCCTAACCCTCACACTCAACCTAACCCTAACCCTCAACCTAAACCTAACCCTCACCCTCAGCCTAATCGTAAGCCTAACCCTAACCCTAACCCTCACACTCAACCTAACCCTATCCCTAAACCTCATCCTAGCCTTAAACCTAACCCTCACCCTCACTCACAATAACCGGAACCCTAACCCTAATGCTAACAATAATCCTAAACCTAACCCTAACCCTCACCATAACCATAACCCTCACCCTAACCCTACCCCTCACCTAACACTGACCCTCACCCTAACACTAACCCTAACCCTAACACTAACCCTCACATTAACCCTAAACATCAAACTATACCTAAACCTCACCCTAACCCTAAACCTAAACCTCACCCTCTCCCTAGAACTCAACGTGACCCTAACCCTCACCTTCACCCTAAACTTCACACTAACACTAACACTAATACTCAATCTAACTCTCACACTCACCCTAAACCTCACCCTAACCCTAACCCTAACCCTAACCCTTACCCTTACTGTAACCCTCACCCTCAGCCTAACCCTCAACTTTACCCTTACCGTCACTGTCACCCTAACCCTCACTCTAACGCTAACCCTCACCCTAACCATAACTCTACCCCTAAACCTCAACCTCACCCTAACCCTAACTCTAATCCTAACCCTAACAATAACCCTCACCATAACCCTAACCATAACCATCACCCTAACCCTAATCCTCACCCCCACCTTCACCCTCAGCCTAATCCTAAGCCTAAGCATAACCCTAACCCTAAACCTCAAACTCACCCTCAGCCTAATCCTAAACCTAACCCTTAACCTAACCCAAACCCTAAACCTCAACCTAACCCTGACCCTAACCTTAAACCTAACACTAACCCTAACCCTAACCCTCGACCTAACCCTCCAACTAAACCTAACTCTAACCATAAACCTCACCCTCAGCCTAACACTAATCCAAACACTAACCCTAATCCTAACACTAAACCTCATACTAACCCTAACCCTCCCCCTAATCCTAATCCTAACCCTAACCCTCATCCTAACCCTCACCCTCAGTGTAACCCTAAGCCTAAACCTAACCCAAACACTCACACTCACCCTAACCCTTAACCTAATCCTAATCCTAACCCTAACCCTAAGCCTCACCCTCAGCCTCAGCTTAACCTTCACTCAAACCCTGTACTTCACACTCACCCTAACCCTAACCCTAACCCGAAACCTCATCCTAAAACTAACCCTAAACCTCAACCTCACCCTAGCCCTCACAGTAACCCTAATCCTAACACTAAAACTCATCCCAACCCTCCCCATATCCCTAACCCTAACCCTCACCCTAACCCTAAACCTCACCCTCACCCTCAGCCTAACCCTAAACCTAACCCTAACCCTCACAATCACCCTAACCCTAACCCTTATTCTAATCTTAACCCTCCCCCTCACCCTAACCCTCCCCCTAAACCTAACCTTAAACCTAACACTAACCCTAAACCTAACACTAACCCTAAAACTAACCCTCATTCTCCGCCTCACCCTAACCCTAACACTAACCCTAAACCTCACCCTCACCCTAACCCAAACTCTAACCCTAACCCAAACCCTAAACCTCACCCTAACACTAAACCTACCCCTAACCCACACCTTCACCCTCAGCCTAATTCTAAGCCTAACCCTAAACCTAAACCTCACACTCAACCTAATCCTAACCCTAAACCTCACCCTAACCTTAACCCTCACATTCACCGTAACACTAATCCTAATCCTACTCCTAACCCTAACCCTAACCTCACCCTCACCCTCACCCTAACCCTAACCCTAAACCTTACCCTAACACTAACCCTAATCCTCACCTTCACCCTAGCCCTCACCCTAACCCTAATGGAAACCTAATCCTCATCCTAAACCTCACCCTAAATCTAACCCTAAGCCTAAGCCTAACCCTAACCCCAACCCTCACTGTAACCCTAACACTAACCCAAACACTAACACTAACCCTAAACCTAACCCTAAATCTAACCCTAATCCTCATCCTCACCCGTACCCTATCCCAAACCCAGAACCTATCGCTCATCCTAACTCTAAGCCTAACCCTAACCCTAATCCTAACCCTCACACTTGCCCCGAACCTAAACCTAATCCTAAACCTAACCCTATCCCTAACCCTAACCCTCACCCTAACCCTCAGCCTAGCCCTCATCCTTACACTTATCCTAACCCTATCCCTCACCCTAAACATAACCCTCACTCTAAACCTAACCCGCACCCTAACACTTACCCTCACCCTAACACTAACCTTAACCCTAACACTAACCCTCACACTAACCCTAAACATCACCCTAACCCTAAACTTCCCCCTAACACAAACTCTAACCCTCATCCTCACCCTAGCCTTCATCCTAACCCTAACCTTAATCCTCACCATAAACCTCACACTAACCCTAACACTAATCCTGAATCTAACCCTCAACCTCACCCTAACACTAACACTAACCCTCACCCTAACCCTAACAGTCACACTTACGGTAACCCTCACCCTCAACCTAACCCTCACCTTTACCCTTACCGTCACCCCAACGCTTACCCGCACCCTAACCCTAACCCTCACTCTAATTCTAAATATACCACTAAACATCACCCTCACCCTAACCCTTACTCTAACCCTAACCCTAACACTAAACCTCACTGTAATACTAACCATAACCTTCACCCTCACCGTAAACATAACCCTAACCCTAAACCTAACAATAACCCTAACCCTAACCCTAACCGCCACCCTAAACATAACCCGGACCCTAAACCTAACCCTCACCCTAACACTTATCCTCACCCTAACACTAACCCTCACACTAACCCTAACCCTCACCCTAATCCTAAACCTCACCCTAACCCTAACCCTAACCTTAATCCTCACCCTCATCCTAGCCCTCACCCTAACCCTAATTCTAACCCTCACCCTCACCATAACCCTAACCCTCATCCTCACCCTAAACCTCACACAAACCCTAACTCTAATCCTCAATCTCACCCTCACCCTCACCCTAACACTAACCCTTACCCTAAACCTAAACCTAACCCTAACACTCACCCTTATCTTAACCCTCACCCTCAGCCTAAACCTCACCTTTACCCTTACCATCATCCTCACCCTAACCCTCACCCTAACCCTAAATCTCATCCTAACCCTCACCCTAACCGTTAACCTAACCATCACCCTAACCTTAACCCTCACCCTCACCCTAGCCCTAAACCTAACCTTAATCCTAATCCTAACTCTCATCCTAACACTCACCCTGATCCTAACACTAACAATCACCTTAAACCTAATCCTCAGCCCCACCCTCATCCTCAGCCTAACCCTAAGCCTAAGCCTAACTCTAACCCTAACCCTCACACTCACACTCACCCTCACCCTAATCCTAACCCTAAACCTAACCGTAACCCTAAACCTCAACCTAACCCTCACCCTACCCTTAACCCTAAAAGTAACCCTAACCCTAAGCCTCGACCTAAACCTCCTACTAACCCTAAATCTAACCCTAAACCTCACACTCACCCTAACCCTAAACATCACCCTAACCCTAAACATCACCCTAACCCTAACCCTAACCCTCACCCTCACCCTCACCTTCACCATAACTCTAACCCTAACCCTAACAATAACAATAATCTTAACCCCAAACCTAACCGTAACCCTAACCCTAACACTAATCCTAACACTCACCCTCATGCTAACCCTAATCTTAACCCTAACCCTCACCCTAACCCTAATCCTCACTCTCACTATAACCATAACCCTCAACCTAACCCTCACCCTAACCCTAACCCTAACCCTAAATATGAATCTAACACTAACCCTAACCCTCACCCTCACCCTAGCCCTCACCCTAACCCTACTCCTAACCCTAATCCTCATCCTTAAACTCACCCTAACCCTAACCTTAACCCTCACCCAAAACCTAAACCTAACCCTAAATCTCAACTTAACCCAAAACCTCAAGCTCACCGTAACCCTAACCCTAAACCTCATCCTAACCCTAAACATATCCGAACCCTAACTCTCACCCTAACCCTAACCCTAACCCTCAACATGACCCTAACCCTCAACCTCACCCTCAGCCTAACCCTAAGACTAACCCTAAACCTAACACTCACACTCACCCTAACACTTAACCTAAACCTAATCCTAAACCTTACCCTCAACTTAACCCTAAATCTAACACTAAACCTAACCCTCACCCTAACCCTAACACCCTTACCGTAAACCTCACTCTCAGCCTAAGCCACACCTTTACCCTTACCGTAAACCCCACCCTAACCGTCACTCTATACCTAACCCTCACCCTAACCCTAAATCTACCCCGAAACCTCACCCTCTCCCTAACCCTAACTCTAACCCTAACGCAAACACTAACCCTCACCCTCACATTAACCCTAAACATCACCGTAACCCTAATCCTCAAAACCACCCTCACCCTTAGCCTAACCCTAAGCCTAAGGCTAACCCTAACCCTAAACCTCACACTCACCCTCACCCTAACCCTAATCCTAACCCTAACCCTAAACCTAACCCTATTGCTAACAATAACCCTAACCCTAACCTTAACCCTCACCCTAAACACAAACCTAACCCTAACTCTAACCCTCACAATAACGGTTACCCTCACCCTAACACTAAACCTAACCCTAACACTAAACCTCACACTAACCCTAACCATCACCCTAAACCTAAAACTCACCCTAACACTACCCCAAAACCTCACCCTCTCCCTAGACCTCGCAATAACCCTAACCCTCATACTCACCCTAAACTTCACACTAACCCTAACACTAATCCTCAATCTAACCCTCACCCTCACCATAACCCTAACCCTAACCCTCACCCGAACCCTAACCATCACCTTTACCATAACTCTCACCCTCAGCCTAACCCTCACCTTTCCGCTTACCGTCACCCCCACCCTAACCCTCACTCTAAACCTAACCCTCACCCTTACCCTAACTCTACACCGAAACGTCACCCTCACCCTAACCCTAACTCTAACCCTAACCCTAACACTAACCCTCACCATAACCCCAACCCTAACCATCACCCTAACGCTAATCCTCACCCCCACACTTGCCCTCAGCCTACCCTAAGCCTAAGCCTAACCCTAACCCTAAACCTCACACTCACCCTCACCCTAACCATAATCCTAACCCTAAACCTAACAATAACCCTAAACCTCAACCTAACCCTGACCCTAACCTTAAACCTAACACTAACCCTAACCCTATCCCTCGACCTAACCCTCCAACTAAACCTAATCTAACCATAAACCTCACTTTCACCATAACCCTAATCCTAACCCTAACCCTAAACCTCACCCTAACCCTAACACTCACCCTCACCCTCATCCTCACCATAACTCTAACCCTAACTGTAACAATAACAATAATCCTAACCCTAAACCTAACCCTAACACTAACGCTAATGCTAACACTCAACCTCACCCTAATCCTAATCCTAACCCTCACACTCACCCTCACCCAAAACCTAATCCTAAACCTAAACCTATCCCTAACCCTAACCCTCACCCTAAACCTCAGCCTAGCCCTCACCCTTACACTTATCCTAACCTTAACCCTTACCCTAACCATAACCCTCACCCTAACACTAACCCAAACCCTAACACTAAAACTCACACTAACCCTAAACGTTACCCTAATCCTAAACCTCACCCTAACACTAACCCTAACCCTCACCCTCACCCTAGCCTTCATCCTAACCCTAATTCTCATCCTCACCATAAACCTCACACTAAACCTAACACTAATACTCAATCTAACCCTCCACCTCACCCTAACATTAACACTAACCCTCACCCAAACCCTAACAATCACCCTTACCATAACCCTCACCCTCAGCCTAAACCTCACCTTTACCATTACCGTCACCCCCACGCTAACCCACACCCTAACCCTAAACCTCACCCTAACCCTAAATTTACCACTAAACCTTACCCTCACCCTAACCATTACTCTAATGCTAAATCTAACACTAAACCTCACTGTTACTCTAACCCTAACCCATACCCTCACCGTAACCGTAACCCTAACTCTAAACCTAACATTAACCCTAACCCTAACCCTATACCTAAACCTCATACTAGCCCTAACCCTAACCCTCAACCTCACCATAACCATAACCGTAACCCTAACCCTAATACTAATAATAATCCTAACCCTAACCTTAACCCTCAACCTAAACATAACCCTCACCCTAACCCTAACCCTCACCCTAACACTTACACTCACCCTAACCCTAACCCTCACCCTAACATTTACCCTCACCCTAACACTAACCCTAACCCTAACCCTAACCCTAAACCTTAACCTAACAATAACCCTAACCCTCAACCTCACCCTAGCCCTCACCGTAACCATAATCCTAACCCTAATCCTCATCCTTACCCTCACCCGAACCCTAAACTTAACCCTCAGCCAAACCCTAACCCTCACCCTAAGTCTCAACCTAACCCTAAATCTAAAGCTCACCGTAACCCTAACTCTAACCCTCACCCTAACCCTAAACATAACCGAACCCTAACTCTCACCCTCAACCTCACCCTCAGCCTAACCCTAAACCTAACCCTAACCCTAACGCACACATTCACCCAAAACCTTACCCTAAACCTAATGCTAACCTTAAGCCTAACCCTCACCCTCAACCTAACCAAAAATCTAACACTAACCGTAACTCTAACACACAACCTCAGCCTCACCCTAACCCTAATTCTAACCCTAAACCTCACACTCACCCACACCATAACGCTAACCCTAACCCTAACCCTAACCCTAAACCTCCCCCTCAACCTAGTCCTCACCCTCAACCACACCCTCAGCCTAACCCTAAGCCTAACCCTAAACCTAACCCTAACAAACACACTCACCATCACCCTAACTGTAATCCTAACTCTAACCTTCATTCTAACCCTGCCCATAACCCTAACCCTCACCCTAACCCTAACCCGCACCCTCACCCTCAGCCTAACCCTAAGCCTAACCCTAACCTTAACCCTTACACTCACCCTAACCCTAACCCTAAACCTCACCCTAACACTAACTCTCACACTCACCCTAACAAAAACCCTACTAATCCTACTCCTAACCCTAACTCTAACCCTCACCCTCAACCTAACCCTCACCTTAAGCCTAAACCTAACATTAATCCTAAACCTAACCCTCATTCTAACTCTAACCCTAAACCTCACCCTGACCCTAACCCTGTCCCTAAAACTCATTATAATCCTAAACCTAACCCTCACCCTCACCATAACCTTAACCCTAACCCTAGAGCTAAAAATAACCTTAACCCTAACCTTAACACTCACCCTAAACATAACCCTCACCCTAACCCTCACCCTAACCCTAAACCTAAACCTCACGCTCACACTCACCCTAACCCACATCCTCACCCTTAGGATAACACTAAGCCTAACCCTAACACACACACTCACCCTAACCCTAACTCTAACACAAAACCTCACCCTGACCCTAACCCTAAACCTAACCATATCCCTAAACCTCATCCTAGCCCTAAGCCTAACCCTCACACTCACCCTCACCATAACCTTAACCCTAACCCTAATGCTAACAATAACCCTAACCCTAAACCTAAATCTCACCCTAAAAATAACCCTCACCCTAAACCTAAATCTAAACGTCACCATCACCCTAGCCCTCACCCTCAACCTCACCCTCAGCCTAAGCCTAAGCCTAACCCTAAAACTAACCCTAACACACACACTCACCCTCACCCTAAACCTAATCCTAAGCCTAACCCTAATATTAATCCTAACAATAACCTTCACCTTCAGCCTCACCCTAACCCTAACTCTAACACTAAACCTCATCATGACCCTAACCCTAAACCTAACCCTATCTCTAAACTTCATCCTAGCCCTAACCCTAACCCTCAACCTTGCCCTCAACATAAACTTAACCCTAACACTAAGGCTAACAATAACCCTATTCCTAAACCTAACCCTCACCCTAAACCTAACCCTAAACCGCACCTTCACCCTAGCCCTAACCCTCAACCTCACCCTCCGCCTAACTCTAAGCCGAACCCTAAACCTAACCCTAACACACACACTCACCCTAACCCTAACTCTAACCCTAGCCCTAACACTAACCCTCACCATAACCCTATCCCTAACCATCACCTTAAGCTTAATCCTCACCCCCAACCTCACCCTCAGCCTAACCCTAAGCCTAAGCCTAATCCTAACCCTAAACCTCACACTCACCCTCACCCTAACCCTAATCCTAACACTAAACCTAACCCAAAACCTAAACCTCAACCAAACGCTGACCCTAACCTTAAACCTAACACTAACCATAACACTAACCCTCGACTTAACCATCCAACTAAACCTAAATCTAACCATAAACCTCATCCTCACCCAAACCCTAATCCTAACCCTAACCCTAAATCTCACCCTAACCCTTACCTTAACCGTAACCCTCAACATAACTCTAACCATAACACTAATCCTAACCCTAAACCTAACCCTAATCCTAACGTTAACCCTAACCCTAATGCTAACACTCAACCTCACCCTAACCCTAATCCTAAACCTAACCCTCACCCTAACCCTAACCCTCACCCTCACCGTAACCCTAACCCTCATCCTAACCCTCACCCTAACTATAACCCTAACCCTAAACCTTACACTAACACTAACACTAATCCTCACCCTCACCCTAGCCCTTACCTTAAACCTAATCGTAAACCTAATCCTAATCCTAACCCTCACACTAACCCTAACCCTATCCTCACCCTTACCCTAACCCTAACCCACACCCTAACCCTAAACTTAACCGAACCCTAACTCTCACCCTAACCCTAACCCTCATCCTCAGCCTAACCGTAAACCTAAACCTAACCCTAACACTAACACTCACACTCACCCTAAACCTTACTCTAATAATAAACCTAACCCTAACCCTAATCCTCACCCTCACTCTAACCCTAACTCTAACACTAACCCTAAACCTCACCCTCACGCTAACCCTAAACCTAACACTAAATTTCACCCTCACCCTAGCCCTCACCCTAACCCTAATCCTAACACTCATCCTAACCCTGACCTTAACACTAAAACTAACCCTCACCCTCAATCTCACGGTAACACTAATCCTAACCCTAACCCTCATCCTAACCCTCCCCCTAACCCTTACCCTAAACCTCACCCTAACCCTAACCCTCACCCTCAACCTCACGCTTATCCTAACCCTTAGCCTAAACCTAAACCTAACCCTTACACCCTCACTCACCCTCACCCTAACCCTAATCCTAAATCTAAACCTCACCCGCACCCTCACCTTCAGTGTAAGCCTAAGCAAACCCTAACCATAACACTCACACTCACCCTAAACCTTACCCTAATCCTAACCATAACCCTAAACCTAAGTCTCACCCACAGCCTCACCTTAACATTAACTCTAAACCTATACCACACACTCACCTTGACACTGACACTAACCCTAACCCTAAACCTCATTCTAACACTAACCATAAACCTCAACCTTATCCTAGCCCTCACCCTAACCCTAATCCTAACGCTAACCGTCATCCTAACCCTCCCCATAACCCTAACCCTAACCCTCATCCTAACCCTAAACCTCACCCTCACCGTCACCTCAGTGTAACCCTAAGCCTAACCCTAAACCTATCCCCAAACCTCACATTCACCCTAACCCTAACACTAATCCTAATCCTAACCCTAACACTAACCCTTACCCTCACCCTAAACATAACCCTAAACCTAACCCTAAACTTAACACTAACCCTAAACCTAACCCTCACCCTCAGCCTCACCCTAACCCTAATTCGAACCCGAAATCTCACCCTAACCCTAACCCTTACCCTAACGTTATACCTCATCCTCACACTCAACCTAGCCCTTCCCCTAACCCTAAACCTAACCCTAACCCTCATCCTAACCCTCCCGCTAACCCTAACCCTCACCCTCAACCTCACCCTCAGCCTAACCCTAAACCTAAAACTAACACACACACTCACCCTCACACTAACCCTAATCCTATCCCTAACCCTATCCCTAACCCTAACCTAACCCCTAACTCTCACCCTAACACTAACCCTAAAACTAACCCTTACCAAAACCCTCACCCTAAACCTCACCCTAAGCCTAACTCTAAACCTAAACCTCACTCTCACCCTAACCCTAACTCTAACCCTAACCCAAACCGTAAACCTCACCCTAACACTAACCCTAACCCTAACCCTCAACCTAACCCTCCAACTAAACCTAAATCTAAGCATAAACCTCACCCTCACCCTAACCCTAATCCTAACCCTAACCCTAAACCTCACCCTAACCCTAACCCTAATCCTCATCCTAACCCTCACCCTAACTCTAAGCCTAAATCTCACCCTAAACCTAACCCTAACCCTCCCCGTAATGGTTACCCTAACCTTATTCCTAACAATAACCCTAACCTAACCCTCACCCTAACCCTAACCATAAAACTTACCCTAAACGTAACCCTCACCATAACACTTACCCTTATTCTAACAATAGCCTTAACCTAACACTAACCCTCACACTAACCCTAACCCTCACCCTAATCCTAAACCTCACCCTAGACTTCACCCTAAACCTAAACCTAATCCTCACCCTCATCCTAGCCCTCACCCTAACCCTAATTCTAACCCTCACCCTCACCCTAACCCTAACCCTGATCCTCACCCTAAACCTCAAACTAACCCTAACCCTAATCCTCAATCCAACACTCACCCTAACCCTAACCCTTACCCTAAACCTAAACCTAACCCTAACAATCACCATTATATCAAATCTCATCTCAGCCTAAACCTCAAATTTACCCTTACCATCATCCTCACCCTAACCCTCACACTAACCCTAAACCTGATCCTAACCCTCACCCTAACAGTTAACCTAACCATCACCCTAAACTTAACCCTTAACCTCACCCTAGCCCTAAACCTAACCTTAATCCTAATCCTAACCCTCATGCTAACACTCACCCTAACCCTAACACTAACAATCACCTTAAACCTAATCCTCACCCCTACCCTCACACTCAGCCTAACCCTAAGCCTAAGCCTAACTCTAACCCTAACCCTCACACTCACACTCACCCTCACCCTAATCCTAACCCTAACCCTAACCGTAACCCTAAACCTCAACCTAACTCTCACACTATCCTTAACCGTAAAAGTAACCCTAACCCTAAGCCTCGACCTAAACCTCCAACTAACCCTAAATCTAACCCTAAACCTCACACTCACCCTAACACTAATCCTAACCCTAACCCTAAATATCACCCTAATTCTAACCCTAACCCTCACACTCACCCTCACCCTCACCATAACTCTAACCCTAACCCTAACAATAATAATAATCCTAACCCCAAACCTTACCGTAACCCTAACCCTAACCCTAATCCTAACACTCACCCTCAAGCTAACCCTAATCCTAACCCTAACCCTCACCCTAAACCTAATCCTCACCCTCACTGTAACCCTAACCCTCAAGCAAACTCTCACCCTAACCCTAACCCAAACCCTAAACCTTAATCTAACACTAACCCTAACCCTCACCCTCACCTTAGTCCTGACCCTAACCCTAATCCTAACTCTAATCCTCATTCTTACCCTCACCATAACCCTAACCTTAAACCTCACCCAAACCCTAACCCTAACCCAACTCTCAACCTAACCCTAAACCTCAATCTCACCGTAACCATAACCCTAACCCTCATCCTAACCCTAAACATAACTGAACCCTAACTCTCACCCTAACCCTAACCTTAACCCTCACCCTAACCCTAACCCTCACCCACACCCTCACTCTTAGCCTAACCCTAAGACTAACCCTAACCCTAATGCTCACACTCACCCTAACCCTTACCCTAAACCTAATGCTAACCCTAAGCCTACCCCTCACCCTCAACCTAACCCTAAATCTAACACTAACCCTAACCCTAACCCACACCCTCATCCTCAGCCTAATCCTAAGCCTAACCCAAACCCTAACACTCACACTCACCCTAACCCTAACCCTCACCCTCAACCTCAGCCTAACCCTAAGCTTATCCCTAACCCTAACCCTAACCCTCACTCATACCCTAACACTAACACTAATACTACTCCTAACCCTAACCATAACCCTCATCCTCAACTTAACCCTCACCGTAAGCCTAACCCTAACATGAATCCTAAACCTAACCCTCACCCTCAGCCTCACCCTAACCCTAAATCTAACACTAAACCTCGCCCTGTCCCTAACCCTAACCCTAACACTATCCCTAAACCTCATCCTAGCACTAACCCTAAACCTCACCCTCACCCTCACCATAACCTTAACCCTAACCCTAACAATAACAATAACCCTAAACCTAACCCTAAACCTCACCCTAAACATAACCCTCACCCTAACCCTAACACTCACCCTAACACTTACCTCACCCTAACATTAACACTAACCCTAACACTAAACCTCACACTAACCCTAACCCTGACCATCACCCTAACCCTAATTCTCACCCCTACCCTCACCCTCAGCCTAAACCTAAGCCTAAGCCTAACCCTAACCCTAAACCTCACACTCACCCTCACCCTAACCATAATCCTAACCCTAAACCTTACCCTAACCCTAAACATCAACCTAACCCTCAACCTAACCTTAACCCTAACACTTAATCTAACCCTGACCCTCGACCTAACCCTCCAACTAAACCTAAATCTAACCATAAACCTCCCCCTCCCCCTAACCCTAATCCTAACTCTAACCCTAAACCTCACCCTAAACCTAACACTCACCCTCACCCTCACCCTCACCATAACTCTAATCCTAACCGTAACAATAACAGTAATCCTAACCCTAAACCTAACCCTAACCCTAACCCTAACCCTTATGCTAACACTTAACCTCACCCTAACCCTAATGCTAACCCTAACCCTCACCCTAACCCTAACCCTCACCCTCACCGTAACACTAACCCTCATCCTAACGCTCACCCTAACCCTAACTCTAACCCTAAACCTTACCCTCACACTAACCCTCATCCTCACCTTCAATCTAGCCCTCACCCTAACTCTAATCGTAAACCTAATCCTTATCCTAACCCTCATCCTAACTCTAAGCCTAAACCTAACCCTAACCCTAACCCCAAAACTCACTGTAACCCTAACACTAACCCTAACACTAACCCTAAAACTAACACTAAACCTAAATATAAACCTAACCCTAAACCTCAGCCTCACCCTCATCCTAACCCAAACCCTAACCCTAACCCTTATCCTAACTCTAAGCTGAACGCTAACCTAATCCTCTCCCTCACATTCACCCTCACCCAAAACCTAATCGTAAACCTAACCCTATCCCTAACCCTAACCCTCACCCTAACCCTCAGCCTAGCCCTCACCCTTACACTTATCCTAACTCTAACCCTCACCTTAACCATAACCCTCACCATAACCCTAACCCTCACCCTAACATTTACCCTCACCCTAACACTAACCCTAACCATAACAGTAACCCTCACACTAACCCTAAACATCACCCTAACCCTAAACCTCACCCTAACACTAACCCTAACCCTCACCCTCACCCTAGCCTTCACCCTAACCCTAACCCTCATCCTCACCATAAACCTCACACTAACCCTAACAATAATACTCAATCTAACACTCCACCTCACCCTAACGCTAACACTAACCCTCACCCTAACCCTAACCCCCACCCTTACCGTAACCCTCACCCTCAGCCTAACCACCTTTACCCTTACTGTCACCCACACTCTAACTGGGACCCTAACCCTAAGCCTCACACTAACCCTTAATGTACCCCTAAACCTCACCCTCTCCCTAACCCAAACTCTAACCCTAACACTAACACTAAACCTCACCCTAACCCTAACCCTAAGCCTCACCGTCACCCTAACCATAACCCTCAGCCTAACCCTAACCCTTACGCTAACACTTACCCTCAACCTAACACTAACCATAACCCTAAGAGTAACCCTCACACTAACCCTAACCCTCAACCTAATCCTAAACCTTACCCTAACCCTAACCCTAACCCTAATCCTAACCCTCACCCTAGCCCTCACCCTAACCCTAATTCTAACCCTCCGGTTGAGTAGAGTGTAGCCATCAAAGCTGGAAACAGTAGCACTCAGGTGAGAACGGGAAGCAGATATTCCCAGTCCGCTGGCAGTGTGCTACGGGGACCAGCCTATCTGGCTGCCACGCCTGAATGTTTGCAACCCCGGGAGAGCTAGGCAGGCGCAATTGTGCAGCAATGCAAACTGAATAACCTGGCCAAATTTCACGGGTATTCAAGAAACCACGGGGGATTTACAAGGAGATGTTCACCAGGAATAGCCGGGGTTTTGCCGGCAGCAAGATTCCGGAATTCTTCCTTAGAAGCCTTGAAAGCAGTGAAACGCTCCTATGTTGCAATAACTCAGAACCTCATTCTGAGTGTTCCAGGCAGAGGTTATTTGGCTGAACAGAACCGTGGCCTAATTAGAGCCAGATGTAGGCAGTGCCGTCCATAGTGCTGGATGGACAGTGGTGGCATGCCAAACAACTGAGCTCTAGTTCACAACAGTTTCACAAAGTGCCATCAATTGAGGTTCAAGTCCCTGCTCCGATTGAGTAGAGTGTAGACGTCTAAGCTGGAATCAGTAGCATTCTGCTGAAAATAACGGGAAGCAGATATACCCAGTCCGCTGGCATTGTCCTACGGGGACCAGCCTATCTGGCTGCCACGCCTGAATGTTTGCAACGGCGGCATAGCTAGGCAGGCGAAATTGTGCAGCAATGCAAACTGCATAACCTGGCCAAATTTCAGGGTTGTACAAGAAACCACCGGGGATTTAGAAGGAGATGTTCACCCGGAACAGCCGGAGGCCTGCCGGCTGCATGATTCCGGAATTCTTCCTAAGAAGCCTTGAAAGCAGTGAAAATCTCCTATGTTGCAATAACTCAGAACCTCAATCTGAGAGTTCGGCAGAGGTCATTCGGCTGAACACAAGTGTGGATTAATTAGAGACAGATGTATGCAATGCTGTCCATATTGCTGGATGGACAGTGGTGGCATGCCAAACAACTGAGCTCTAGTTCTCAACACTATCACAAAGTGCCATCAGTTGCGGTTCAACTCACTGCTCCGGTTGAGTAGAGTGTAGCAGTCAAAGCTGGAATAAGTAGCACTCAGGTGAGAAGAACGGGAAGCAGATATACCCAGTCCGCTGGCAGTGTCCTATGGGGACCAGCCTATCTGGCTGCCACGTCTGAATGTTTGCAACCGCGGCAGAGCTAGGCAGGCGCAATTGTGCAGCAATGCAAACTGCATATCCTAGCCAAATTTCAGGGTTGTACAAGGTACCACGGGGAATTTACCAGGAGATGTTCACCCGGAACAGCCGGAGTCTTGCCGGCAGCAAGACTCTGGAATTCTTCCTAAGAAGCCTTGAAAGCAGTGAAACGCTCCTATATTGCAATAACTCAGAACCTCATTCTGAGTGTTCCCGGCAGAGGTCATTCCGCTGAACACAACCGTGGACTAAATAGAGCCAGATGTAGGCAGTGCCGTCCACATTGCTGGATGGACAGTGGTGGCGAGCCAAACAACTGAGCTCTAGTTCTCAACACTATCACAAAGTGCCATCAGTTGAGGTTCAACTTAGTGCTCCGGTTGAGTAGAGTGTAGCCGTCAAAGCGGGAATCAGTAGCACTCAGGTGAGAATGGAAGAGATATACCCAGTCCGGTGGCAGTGTCCAAAGGGGACCAGTCTATCTAGCTGCCACGTCTGGATGTTTGCAAGCCCGGCAGAGCTAGGCAGGCGCAATTGTGCAGCAATGCAAACTGCATAACCTGGCCAAGTTTTAGGGGTGTACTAGAAACTACCGGGTTTTTACAAGGAGATGTTCACCTGGAAGAGCCGGAGGCCTGCCGGCAGCAAGATTCCGGAATTCTTCCGAAGAAGCCTTGAAAGCAGTGAATGCTCCTGTGTTGCAATAACTCAGAACCTCATTCTGAGTGTTAACGGCAGAGATCATTCGGTTGAACACAACCGTGCACTAATTAGATCCAGAGGTAGGCAGTGCCGTCCATGTGCTGGATGGACAGTGGTGGCGTGCGAAACAACTGAGCTCTAGTTCTCAAAACTTTCACAAAGTGCCATAAGTTGCGTTTCAACTTACTGCTCCAGTTGAGTAGAGTGTACCCGTCAAAGCTGGAATCAATAGCACTCAGGTGAGAAGAACGGGGAGCAGATATACCCAGTCCCCTGGCAGTGTTCTACGGGGACCAGCCTATCTGGTGGCCACGCCTGAATGTTTTCAACCGCGGCAGAGCTTGGCAGGCGCAATTGTGCAGCAATGCAAACTGCATATCGTGGCCAAATTTCACTGGTGTTCAAGAAACCACGGGGGATTTCCAAGGAGATGTTCACACGGAACAGCCGGAGGCCTGCCGGCAGCAACATTCCGGAATTTTTCCGAAGAAGCCTTGAAAGAAGTGAAACGCTACTATGTTGCAATAATTCAGAACCTCATTCTGAGTGTTCCCGGCAGAAGTTATTCGGCTGAACACAACCGTGGACTAATTAGAGCCAGATGTAGGCAGTGCCTTCCATCGTGCTGGATGGACAGTGGTGGCGTGCCAAACAACTGAGCTCTAGTTCTCAACACTTTCACAAAGTGCCATGAGTTGAGGTTCAACTTACTTCTCCGGTTGAGTAGAGTGTAGCCGTCAAAGCTGGAATCAGTAGCACTCAGGTGAGAAGAACGGGAAGCAAATATACCCAGTCCGCTGGCAGTGTCTTATGGGACCAGCCTACCTGGCTTCCACGCCAGAATGTTTGCAACCGCGGCAGAGCTAGGCAGGCACAATTGTGCAGCAATGCAAACTTCATAACCTGGTCACATTTCATGGGTTTAAAAGAAACCACGGGGCATTTACAAGGAGATGTTCACCCAGAAGAGCTTGAGGCCTGCCAGCAGCAAGATTCCGGAATTCTTCCTAAGAAGCCTTGAAAGCAGTGAAACGCTCCTATGTTGAAGTATCTCAGAACCTCATTCTGCGTGTTCCCGGCAGAGGTCATTCGGCTGAACACAACCGTGGACTAATTAGAGCAGGATGTAAGCAGTGCCGTCCATAGTACTGGATGTACAGTGGTGGCTTGCCAAACAACTGAGCTCTACTTCTCAACACTTTCATAAAGTGCCATAAGTTGAGGTTCAACTTACTGCTCCCGTTGAGTAGAGTGTAGCCGTCAAAGCTGGAATCAGTAGCACTCAGGTGAGAAGAACGGGAAGCAGATATGCCCAGTCCCTGGCAGTGTCCTACGGGGACCAGCCTATCTGGCTGCCACGCCTGAATGTTTGCAACCGCGGCAGAGCTAGGCAGGCGCAATTGTGCAGCAATGCAAACTGCATAACCTGGCCAAATTTCACGGGTGTACAAGAAACCACCGGGGATTTAAAGGGAGATGTTCACCCCGAACAGCCAGATTTCTGCCGGCAGCAAGATACCGTGCGGAATTCTTCCTATGAAGCCTTGAAAGCAGTGAAACGCTCCAAAGTTGCAATAACTCAGAACCTCATTCTGAGTGTTCCCGGCAGAAGTCATGCGACTGAACACAACCGTGGAATAATTAGAGCCAGATATAGGCAGTGAGGTCCATAGTGCTGGATGGACAGTGGTGGCGTGCCAAACAGCTGAGCTCTAGTTCTCAACACTTTCACAACATGCCATCAGTTGAGGTTCAACTTACTGCTCCGGTTGCGTAGAGTGCAGCCGTCAAAGCTGGAATCAGTAGCACTCAGGTGAGAAGAACGGGAAACAGATATACCCAGTCCGCTGGCAGTGTCCTACCGGGACCAGCCTATCTGGCTGCCACGCCTGAATGTTTGCAACCCCGGCAGAGCTAGGCAGGCGCAATGTGCAGCAATGCAAACTGCATAACCTGGCCAAATTTCACGGGTGTACAAGAAACCACGGGGGATTTACAAGGAGATGTTCACCCGGAACAGCCTGAGGCCTGCCGGCAGCAACATTCCGGAATTCTTCCTAAGAAGCCTTGAAAGCAGTGAAACGCTCCTATGTTGCAATAATTCAGAACCTCATTCTGAGTGTACCCGGCCGAGGTCATTCCGCTGAACACACCCGAGGACTAATTAGAGCAGGATGTAAGCAGTGCCGTCCATAGTACTGGATGGACAGTGGTGGCTTACCAAACAACTGAGCTCTACTTCTCAACACTTTCATAAAGTGCCATAATTTGAGGTTCAACTTACTGCTCCGGTTGAGTAGAGTGTAGCATTCAAAGCTGGAATCAGTAGCACTCAGGTGAGAAGAACGGGAAGCAGATATACCCACTCCGCTGACAGTGTCCTACGGGGACCAGCCTTTCTGGCTGCCACGCCTGAATGTTTGCAACGGCGGCAGAGCTAGGCAGGCGCAATTGTGCAGCAATGGAAACTGCATAACCTGGCCAAATTTCACGGGTGTACAAGAAACCACGGGGGATTTAGAAGGAGATGTTCACCCGGAAGACCCGGAGGCCTGCCGGCAGCAAAATTCCGGAATTCTTCCTGTGAAGCCTTGAAAGCAGTGAAACGCTACTATGTTATAGTAACTCAGAACCTCATTCTGAGTGTTCCCGGCAGAGGTCATGCGGCTGAAAACAACCGTGGACTAATTAGAGCCAGATGCAGGCAGTGCCGTCCATAGTGCTGGATGGACAGTGGTGGCGTGCCAAACAACTGAGCTCTAGTTCTCAACACTTTCACAAAGTTCCATCAGTTGAGGTTCACCTTACTGCTCCGGTTGAGTACAGTGTAACCGTCAAAGCTGGAGGCAGTAGCACTCAGGTGAGAAGAACGGGAAGCAGATATACCCAGTCCGCTGGCAGTTTCCTACGGGGAACAGCCTATCTGGCTTCCACACCTGAAAGTTTGGAACCGCGGCAGAGATAGGCAGGCGCAATTGTGCAGCAATGCAAACTGCATAACCTGGTCAAATTGCACGGGTGTACAAGAAACCACGGGGGATTTACAAGGAGATGTTTACCCGGAACTGCCGGAGGCCTGCCGGCACTAACATTCTGGAATTCTTCCTGAGAAGTCTTGAAAGCAGTGAAACGCTCCTATGTTGCCATATCTCAGAACCTCATTCTGAGTGTTCCCGGTAGAGGTCATTCGGCTGAACACAAAGGTGGTCTAATTAGAGGCAAATATAGGCAGTGTCTTTCATAGTGCTGGATGGACAGTGGTGGCGTGCCAAACAACTGAGCTCTAGTTATCAACACTTTCACAAAGTGCCACAAGTTGAGGTTCACCTTATTGCTCCGCTTGAGTAGAGTGTAGCCGGCAAAGCTGGAATCAGTAGCACTAAGGTGAGTACAACGGGAAGTAGATATACCCAGTCCGCTGGCAATGTCCTACGGGGACCAGCCTATGTGGCTGCAACTCCTGAATGTTTGCAATCGCGGCAGAGCTAGGCAGGCGCAATTGTGCAGCAATTCAAACTGCATAACCTGGCCAAATTTCACGGGTGTACAAGAAACCACGGGGGATTTACCAGGAGATGTTCACCCGGAAAAGCCAGAAGCCTGCCTGCAGCACGATTCCAGAATCCTTCATAAGAAGCCTTGAAAGCAGTGAAACGCTCCTATGTTGCAATAACTCAGAACCTCATTCTGAGAGTCCACGGCAGAGGTCATTCGGCTGAACACAACCGTGGACTAATTAGAGCCAGATGAAGGCAGGGCCTTTCATAGTGCTTGATGGACAGTGGTGGCCTGCAAAACAACAGAGCTCTAGTTCTCAACACTTTCACAAAGTGCCATAAGTTGTGGTTCAAGTTACTGCTCCGGTTGAGTAGAGTGTAGCCGTCAAAGCAGGAATCAGTAGCGCTCAGGTGAGACGAATGGGAAGAAGATATACCCAGTCCGCTGGGAGTGTCCTACGAGGACCAGCCTATGTGCCTGCCAGGCCTGAATGTTTGCAACCGCGGCAGACCTAGGCAGGCGCAATTGTGTAGCAATGCAAACTACATCACCTGGCCAAATTTCAAGGGTGTACAAGAAACCACGGGGGATTTACAAGGAGATGTTCACCCGGAACAGCCGGAGGCCTGCCTTCAGCAAGATTCCGGAATCATTCCTAAGAAGCCTTGAAAGCAGTGTTCGCTCCAATGTTGCAATAACTCAGAAACTCATTCTGAGCGTTCCCGGCAGAGGTCATT